>NC_060183.1:78260260-78280260 GCF_021184085.1 Oncorhynchus gorbuscha | reverse complement strand
TGCACACCAGTGATGAGTTTGGCCATGCACACCAGTGATGAGTTTGGCCATGCACACCAGTGATGAGTTTGGCCATGCACACCAGTGATGAGTTTGGCCATGCACACCAGTGATGAGTTTGGCCATGCACACCAGTGATGAGTTTGGCCATGCACACCAGTGATGAGTTTGGCCATGCACACCAGTGATGCGTTTGGCCATGATGAGTTTGGCACCAGTGATGAGTTTGGCCATGCACACCAGTGATGAGTTTGGCCATGCACACCAGTGATGAGTTTGGCCATGCACACCAGTGATGAGTTTGGCCATGCACACCAGTGATGAGTTTGGCCATGCACACCAGTGATGAGTTTGGCCATGCACACCAGTGATGAGTTTGGCCATGCCCACCAGTGATGAGTTTGGCCATGCACACCAGTGATGAGTTTGGCCATGCATACCAGTGATGAGTTTGGCCATGCACACCAGTGATGAGTTTGGCCATGCACACCAGTGATGAGTTTGGCCATGCACACCAGTGATGAGTTTGGCCATGCACACCAGTGATGAGTTTGGCCATGCACACCAGTGATGAGTTTGGCCATGCACACCAGTGATGAGTTTGGCGTTGATATGTGACTGCATGAACAGAAAAGACCCCCATACCTACTGTAAAATATGGTGGTGGATCTTTGATCTATTGAGGCTCTTTGCTTACACTTGTCCTGGGGTTCTTGTTTAGGTCAATGGCATCATGAACTTTAGCCAGTACCAGGAGATTTTGGCCAGATACAACACCTCCTCAGGTCTTAATGGCTTAAATATAATATATGCACAAACTGTTTCGACTGGGAAGCATGCGATAGGCTTTACGCAGTTCTACCTCCAACCAAACAACACTGTGCTCGCTGTCAATCTGATTGAATCTATCCCTACAAGGCCTATATCCATCTATCAGGTCTGTATTATAGGGAGGTTTCTGGAGACAGATCAAGCCTAATCCTGGACTAAGCATTTTCAATAGAGAGTAAACCTTTGAATCCAGGACTAGGCCTAATCTGTGTCCGGGAAACTGGCCCTATAAATTGAAGTGTGTTTAAAGTGGGACCTTAAATAATTCTACAGTCTGCGATGTTACCTGCCACAGTGTGTCAAACTTCTTCCCATCAGGAATGGAGAGCTTGCCAGCCTTGTCCTTATCGATGCGATAATGCATGACTTGTGACCCATGTAGGAGACACAGGGCGTAGGAACCATTCAGGTCCCGCTGTCTGATCCTGGAGGGAGACATATGGAAGAGACACAGATGAACATAAGAAGGTGGAAACAAACTGCCCTCTAACGTCAGGGCAGCTGCGACTGTGATATGTTGCTTTCACACCTAGCTATCTTCTATGATGAAAGCACTAATTGGATAAGAACGTCTGCTAAATGACTAAAATGTCAAAATGAACACAGGAAACTGAGCTATGGCACTGAATATAGGTCCCTGTGTGGCTCAGCTGGTAGAATTGGTAGAGCATGGTTGTGGGCTTGTTTCCCACGGAGGACCAGTACAAAAAAGTCAAAAAATTTATCCACTCACTAACTGTAAGTCTCTCTGGATAAGAGCATCTGCTAAATGACTAACATGTGTACTTGAAAGAGTGCTAGAGTTACAATAAACTAACTTTCATCAAGGTTAGTACAGTGCATGGATGGGCTAATATTCTTCAGTAGATATGCCTTCGGTAGTAGCTCATGGTGCATGACTACTGTAAACCCCCGAAACAATCATTCCTATTGGTACGTGACTGTGTAGTCGATAACTTGATGAAAAGTGACCCCACAACACAGGAAACTGAGCTACAGTACTGAATGATGAATTCTGCGTAGCTCAGTTGGTAGACCACAGTGCTTGCAATACCAGAGTTGTGGGTTTGATTCCCACAGAGGGGCAGTATGAAAATATATGCTTTCACTACTGTAAGTCGCTCTGGATAAGAATGTCTGATAAATTACCCTGAAATACATTACTACACTAGATGACAACATTGATGAATTAATATTCACAAATAAAAGTTGTTTCATCGAACTCCTTTTTGAAATAGAATTGCAGAATTCCTTATGATTGCTTGCATTTGAGAATCCTAAATGTAAATGGTTTACAAAAATACATATTTAAATATGAAAATGCATATTTAAATATGAAAATGCACATTTAAGTACAAAAAATGCATATTTAAATATGAAAATTAATTAAAAATAAATCCAAATTTGTTGAAACACACTGAAGAAATGGAAATTGTGGCGGGAAAGGCTCTTGTTGTATACACCAAGGTTGAGGTCATTCAAATGTTATCAATTCAATTCAGGATATGAATAAAAAATGTATAAATTAATCCAAAATAATAAAATAGGACACAATTTTCAATACGTTGAACGCTGAGAAGTAGTTTTGAGGAAAATACTGCAAAGAGTACCTTCTAGAATGTTCTCATTAGATAAAGTAGAGCAGTCAAACCCCTCCCCCTTTGGTCACTCCAGGAAGTCCTCTGCAAACTGTCACAACGGAAACCGCAGCCTGCTTCTCTCTCTACAGCCTAGGCCACTGCTGGCGCCTCGCAGCACAAACTTATCTTACTATAAATAGTGTAGACTACAGACCTCTCCTGTATGTCTTCTATCTTCTTTTCAGCGTAGCAAATCTACACCACTTTGCTTTCAACTTAAAAAATATATTTTTTTACAAGCTTTCTAAGAGCTGACATGAACATGTCAGAATTGGCTCGGAAAAAATACCTACAAAGGTTTTTATCATCTAGAATTTTCTGCTATGTCATATCCTCACATGATTTTTGTTAGGATCTCAAATAGAATTACAAAGTTTAAGTTAAGAGTAGATCATAGCTACTAACAGGACTTCACACAACCATGACACATAGTTTTTTAAGTAAAGTTGACTGGTGTTACCTTATGGCAGGTTTATACATTTTTACACCTTACAGTTTTACCCGAGGCCATTCAAAAGCAAACCATGAGATAATAATAATAATGTTACAATAGACAGCCATAGTCATTTTAAGTGGTCCCTTACAGAAATTTGCCATTGGTGCGAGAGCCCATCTGGAGCCGTGATTCAGAGTCCTCACGTGTGATGGTGTGATGGAACCAGGGCATCTTCTCATGGGCGGTGGTGGCAACCAGCTTCTCCAGCTGAGGTCTCTGGCTAATGATGGCCTGTTCCAGGGCCGCACCCTGAGGACATAACACAATGACATCTGACCCGTCCCCGAACACTTTATGAACTTTATCAGTTCATATTTATGATAATGGTAAGATTAGACCGTTCTAAAATTGGGCAATGATAAGTTATTTGTATTGCTATCAATTGGTTATGGCCATTGAATACCAGGTAATCTTACAGTTTGTGCTTTTAAAGTAATAAGATACTATAACTTTAACAGTCTCCCTCTCATCTTCAAGGAAAACTTGAAAAGCCTTCTGACTTATTGGACTGTTGGGAAGCAAAATAGATTCCTATCTCTGACAACGTTTTCCATGGTCCAGCTGAGGTCTCTGGCTAATGATGGCCTGCACTCTGAGGACATAGCACAATGACATCTGACCTGTCCCCGACCACTTTATGGCTGCTTCAAGCAATAGGGAAGGTATACCATGATGGTAGAAATAGCCGACCCGAGCCTGCAGTTTTACAACTAATGTCCTGCTATTCTGTACATTTTGGCTTAGGGTGGAGAGAATTGTTTTGCCGTTTTAAAGCAAGTTTGCTGCAATTCTACACATTTTGCCATTGGGCAGAGAGAAGATTGTTCAATTTTATAACTAATTTCATGCAATTCTACTCATTTTGCCATGCGTTAGTGAGAAAAATATGCAATTTTACAACTAATTTCCTGCTATACTACACATTTTGGCATAGGGTGGAGAGATTTTTGGTAACTTACCAAAATAAACATTTTTTTGCTGACATGGGCTTTTTGAGTAAGAATATAAAAACTGCTGATGCACAACTACATTCAGAAATGGCACTTTATGTACTCTACTATTGTTACTCCAATTAAAATTAATCCTAATCAAATCAAATCAACAGTAAGTTGAGACCCAGTCTAAGTCTTCAATCTGATAACTTTAGGCCTACTCTACAGTAGTAACACATTTGAGACAGCATTGGGTCATTTCCCTTTCAATCAATCACTATTTCATTTACCTTTATTTTGGTCACTAAAGTTGGAATAGAGTAACAACATGGCATTAAGGTTCACTTCAGGTAAAGTCAGGTGTAAAATAAATACATTAATGAAGGAATAAATTAATAAACCAACCAACCAACTAACCGATGAATAAATGAATGAAGGAATGAATCAATGAATAAATGAAGGAATGAATCAATGAATAAATGAAGGAATGAATCAATGAACCAATTAATAAATGAATGAAGGAATGAATCAATAAAAATATGAAGGAATGAATCAATAAAAATGAAGGAATGAATCAATGAACAATTAATAAATGAATGAAGGAATGAATCAATAAAAATATGAAGGAATGAATCAATGAACCAATTAATAAATGAATGAAGGAATGAATCAATAAAAATATGAAGGAATGAATCAATGAACAATTAATAAATGAATGAAGGAATGAATCAATAAAAATAATCAATGAAGAATGAATGAATCAATGAACCAATTAATAAATGAATGAAGGAATGAATCAATAAAAAATAAATGAAGGAATGAATCAATGAACCAATTAATAAATGAATGAAGGAATGAATCAATAAAAATATGAAGGAATGAATCAATGAACCAATTAATAAATGAATGAAGGAATGAATCAATGAACCAATTAATAAATGAATGAAGGAATGAATCAATAAAAATATGAAGGAATGAATCAATGAACCAATTAATAAATGAATGAACCAACCAACCAACTAACCAGTGAATCAGTCAACCCAAGTATTTCTACTAACCTGCAGGTTCCAGGTCTTTTTCACATACTCTCTGATCAGCTTCTCCTTGAGGTCCTCAAAAGGCCCCACCTTGGGCTGCATGCCCTTGGGCCTGTTGTAGGGCATCTTCAGCAGACACACCAGCCCTTCGCATTTCTGGGAGTGGTAGTCAATCACATCCACGGGGGTTCGGTGGCTCTTCCCCCCAACGATGGCGTACGTCTCGTTGAGCTCCCTCTCTATGGTATAGTGGTAACACTCCCGTCTGTAGGCCACTGACAGGGCGTAGCCCCCTAAGTAGCTCCGGCTCTGCCGTAGCAGGTACATGCCGTCTCCCATGCCCCCCTGTTGCAGGTAGCCCTCTGCGTCCTCCCGGGTGATGTTGCCATAAAAGAAGGGCAAGGCATTTACATTGTCGGCCATTTTGTCTTCTGGTTCTTGGCTGCACTGGAAATCACCGAAAGAAGCTTTGCTGTGACTCTCTCAATGGAGACCTACGAGAGGGAACGGATTCAAAAGATCACGATACAGTGAAATGTGCAGGACTCCTGTTGGTATCCGACCTGTGAGAATGTAGTACCTATCCATCGTTTGACAACACACACATCTAACCCCACTCAAAGCTTCTGTAAAACCTATTTTACTAATACTTGCATTTACTGATGATGACAGATATTGTGTAGTAGTTAGTACTATCTAACAAATTGTACCTACACTGTTATTACACTGTACCTGACAAGTGCCAGCCATGTAACTACTGTTCAATGGGGGGCGGCAATATGGGACAGTGAATTCCATAGACAGAACTTACATCAACATATTGACTATGGCTAATTCAAACATGTTGAATAAAAGGTTAATATACTTCAAACCCTACATTAATATTGCTACTGTGCTATATGACTGATACAAGGATGTTCCAAAAGACAGGACAGCCTCATCACACAGTAACTCTACAGTAAAGGCCTGTGTGGCAGACGCAGTGTGAAACACGCCCGCAACACTTCACTGCATCTCTGAGCAGAATTCAGTGAGCCGTGTTCACACACAGTATGACAACCAGATAGCACAACCCTAGAGTCTCTACTGCAGCATGTTCATTTGACATTTCTAGTTATTTGGCAGATGCTTTTGTCCAGAGCGACTTACAATTAGTACATTCATCTTAAGATGAGGTGAGACACCAACATATATCACAATCATATCAAGTACATTTTCCTCTCAAAGTATTTATCAGCAAAGTCAAAACTAGTGTGAAAAGATACATTTGTTAAATAAGTGCGTTTTTAAGATAATCTTGAAAGAAGTAGGTGTTTCAGACATGTTCAGAAAATGAGCAGGGACTCCGTTGTCCTGACTTTAGGGAGAATCTTGTTCCACAATTGGGGTTCCATGACAGAGAAGACCCGAGGTGGCAGAACAGAGTTTTTGGGTAGGGATGTAGGGTTTGAGTATAACCTGAAGTTAAGGGGGGCTGATCCGTAGGTAAGCACTAAAGGTCTTGTAGATGTATTTATTTAAAATAAAAAAAATTAACTAGGCAAGTCAGTTAAGAACAAATTCTTATTTTCAATGATGGCCTAGGAACAGTGGGTTAACTGCCTGTTCAGGGACAGAACGACAGATTTGTACCTTGTCAGCTCGGGGGTTGCAACCTTCTGGTTACTAGTCCAACACCCTAGCCACTAGGCTACCCTGCCGCCCCAGATGATGTGCTCTTCGACTGGAAATTAGTGGAGGAGCGGCGTGACAAGGGAGAACTTGGGAAGGTTGAACACCAGGCGGGCCATGGCATTCTGAAGACGTTTCAGGGGTTTGATGGTACATGAAGGTAAGCCCAGCCAACAGAGAGTTGCAGTAGTCTAGACGGAAGATGACAAGTGCCTGGATTAGGACCGGCGCCGCTTCCTGTGTGAGGAAAGGTCATACTCTATGGATGTGATAGAGCATGAACCTTCGGAAGCGCATCACTGCTTTGATGTTTGCAGGGAATGACAGGGTGTTGTCAAGGGTCACACCTATTTTTAGAGGTTGGAATTTAGCACGTATAGCTCATTAACATGTAGGGCGCAACGATTGGTGTCACCTCGTTAAGTCAGTATGTGTTACACCTGTGCTGGTTGCCATCTTGTTTGCGGGAAGGTGTTCAACCTATGCTGGTTGCCATCTCGTTAGTGGGAAGGTGTTTCACCTATGCTGGTTGCCATCTCGTTAGTGGGAAGGTCTTTCACCTATGCTGGTTGCCATCTCGTTAGTGGGAAGGTGTTTCACCTATGCTGGTTGCCATCTCGTTAGTGGGAAGGTGTTTAACCTGTGCTGGTTGCCATCTCGTTAGTGGGAAGGTGTTTAACCTGTGCTGGTTGCCATCTCATTAGTGGGAAGGTGTTTAACCTGTGCTGGTTGCCATCTCATTAGTGGGAAGGTGTTTCACCTATGCTGGTTGCCATCTCGTTAGTGGGAAGGTGTTTCACCTATGCTGGTTGCCATCTCGTTAGTGGGAAGGTGTTTCACCTATGCTGGTTGCCATCTCGTTAGTGGGAAGGTGTTTCACCTATGCTGGTTGCCATCTCGTTAGTGGGAAGGTGTTTCACCTATGCTGGTTGCCATCTCGTTAGTGGGAAGGTGTTTAACCTGTGCTGGTTGCCATCTCGTTAGTGGGAAGGTGTTTAACCGGTGCTGGTTGCCATCTCGTTAGTGGGAAGGTGTTTAACCGGTGCTGGTTGCCATCTCGTTAGTGGGAAGGTGTTTAACCTATGCTGGTTGCCATCTCGTTAGCGGGAAGGTGTGTAACCTGTGCTGGTTGCCATCTCGTTAGTGGGATGGTGTTTCACCTATGGATGCAAAGACTGATAGTCCATGAGATGAATATGATCAGTTCATATTTATGATAATGGTAAGAGTAGACAGTTCTAAAATTGGGCAATGATAAGTTATTTGTATTGCTATCAATTGGTTATGGCCATTGAATACCAGGTAATCTTACAGTTTGTGCTTTTAAAGTAATAAGGTACTATAACTTTAACAGTCTCCCTCTCATTTTCAAGGAAAACTTGAAAAGTCTTCTGACTTATTGGACTATTGGGAAGCAAAATAAATTCCTATCTCTGACAATGTTTTCAATGGTAACTTAGCAATTGGTGAAGGAATGAAACTGATGAGTCATGCTAATTCTTTGGAGGAAAGTGTATGAGGTAGTAACCCTGGCCTGAGGACAGACAGGTACAACCCTGGCCTGAGGACAGACAGGTAAACCCTGGCCTGAGGACAGACAGGTAGTAACCCTGGCCTGAGGACAGACAGGTAGTAACCCTGGCCTGAGGACAGACAGGTAGTAGCCGTGGCCTGAGGACAGACAGATAGTAGCCGTGGCCTGAGGACAGACAGGTAGTAGCCGTGGCCTGAGGACAGACAGGTAGTAACCCTGGCCTGAGGACAGACAGGTAGTAGCCGTGGCCTGAGGACAGACAGGTAGTAGCCGTGGCCTGAGGACAGACAGGTAGTAACCCTGGCCTGAGGACAGACAGGTAGTAGCCTGAGGACCTGAGGACCTGAGGACAGACAGGTAGTAACCCTGGCCTGAGGACAGACAGGTAGTAGCCGTGGCCTGAGGACAGACAGGTAGTAGCCGTGGCCTGAGGACAGACAGGTAGTAGCCGTGGCCTGAGGACAGACAGGTAGTAACCCTGGCCTGAGGACAGACAGGTAGTAGCCGTGGCCTGAGGACAGACAGGTAGTAGCCGTGGCCTGAGGACAGACAGGTAGTAGCCGTGGCCTGAGGACAGACAGGTATTACTTATATTCATTATATTTCCTACTGACTGTGAAGTGTACTTTCAATACTACAGTACTGTGGGTGTTTCATTGGAACTTAAGAAGAGAGTCCTATTTACAGTAAGTAGGTGGTAAGTCATGACACTCATCCATCCAATAAACTATTTCTTTCCTCTCCCAAGTTCCTTTTTATTGTGGTCACTTACTGCAGACACAATAACACATTTGCTTCATGTACAGAGCCTTCAGAAAGTATAAACAACCCTTGACGTTTTCCACATTTGTTGTGTTACAGCCTGAAGTTAAAATGGAATAAAACTGGCCTACACTTAATACCCCATAATGTCAAAGTGGAATTATGTTATTTGAAATGCTTACAAATTAATAAAAAATGAAAACTTGAAACGTCTTTAGTCAATAAGTATTCAACTCCTAAGTCTAAATAAGTTCAGGAATAAAGAAGTGCTTAACAAGTCACATAATAAGTTGCATGGACTCATGTTAAACATGATTTTTTTTAATGACTACCTCATCTCTGTACCCCACACATACAATTCATTATTTGTAAGGTTCCTCAGTCGAGCAGCAAATTTCAAACACAGATTCAATCAAAGACCAGGGAGTTTTCCCAATGTCTTGCAAAGAAGGGCACATATTGGTAGATGGGTAAAATAAAAAGCAGACATTACATTTCCCTTTGAGCATGGTGAAGCTATAAATTACACTTGGATAGTGTATCAATCCAACCAGTCACTACAAAGATACAGATGTCCTTCCTAACTCAGTTGCTGGAGAGGTAGGAAACCGTTCAGGGATTTCACCATGAAGCCAATGGTGACTTTAAAACAGTTACAGAGTTGAATGTCTGTCATAGGAGAAAACGGAGGATGGATCAACAACATTGTAGGTACTCCACAATACTAACCTAATGGTGAAAATAAGGAAGCCTACATAGATTTAAAAAACATTTCAAAACATGCATTCTGTTTGCAACAAGGCATCTAAAGTAATATTGCAAAAAATGTGGCAAAGCAATTAACTTTTAGTCCTGAATACAAAGTGTTATGTTTGGGGCAAATACAATACAAATACAAATACAATACAACAGTACCACTCTCCGTATTTTCAAGCATAGTGGTGGCTATATCATGTTATGGGTATGCTTGTCATCGGCAAGGACTGGGGAGTTTTTCAGGATACAAAATAAATGGAATGGCGCTAAGCACAGGCAAAATTCTAGAGGAAAACCGGGTTCAGTCTGCTTTCCACCAGACACTGGGAGATGAAGGCCAAATCTACACTGGAGTTGCTTGCCAAGAAGACCGAGAATGTTCCTGAGTGGTTTTGACTTAAATCTACTTGAACAAATGTGGCAAAACCTGAAAATGGTTGTCTAGCAATGATCAACAACCAATTTGACAGAGCTTGAATAATTTAAAAAATAATAATGGGCAAATGTTGCACAATCCAAGTGTGGAAAGCTCTTAGAGACTTATCCAGAAAGATGCACAGCTGTAATCACTGCCAAAGGTCCTTCCACAAAGTATTGACTCAGGGGTGTGAATACTTATGCAAATTAGATATGTCTGTAAATCATTTTCAATACATTTGCAAAAATGTCTAAAACATTTTTTTCACTTTGTTATCATGGGGTATTGTGTGTATATATGGGTGAAGGGAAAAAATCTCTTTAATCCATTTTGAATTCAGGCTGTAACAAAACAAAATGTGGAACACGATCAGGGGTTATGAATAATTTCTTAAGGCACTGTAAGTGACCTAGAAAAATGCTGACAAACGGTCTCAATTATAACTAAACTAACTTAACCAGAGACACATTGAATTAACAGAGATTACAAATCATTAACAGAATTTAGTTCTAATTGGTAATGCATACATTTTAGACTAAACATTGCTGGGTTTCTACAAACATTCTACAATGAACTGAAGACAATGGAAGATAGACATCCTGTTGTAGCCTCAAACTAGCAACCCATCAAAGACAGATTGACGGACGCAGAGGTGTGAACTAGCCTTTTACTGAAAAAAAATGAAAACTTCAGATGCTAAAACAGAAGAATGAGGAGGATGAATATATAAGAGCTCTGTGTTCATATAGGACAAGGAGTCAGTACCACAAAAGATTCAAATAAAAAGCAGTGCAACTGTTTGGTACAAAAAGGTCATTGCTATGGTAACCATGCCCCCCCAAAGCAGCACAAGAAGACAAAAAGAATGAGTTGCACATTTTTTTAATGTACATTTTACAGTTGAATTATTAAAGCTATTTTCCTTGTATTTACTTAGAAATGGTGAAAGGCCATTACACAATAATCTCATGATAAGAAAGTTCTCTTTCTTGTTTCCAATGAGTACCATTTTTTAAGAAGTTAAGAAATGTCTTGTATTCTGTGAATTAAGAAACAGAACGTACCAACTGTTATAATGTGAAACTGGAACTACCTGTTTTGTATTCTAAATACAGACTGTTAAAATAACACTCTTCCTGCAACAAGTTATGTTTTATTAAACTCAAAAATATGTATTCTTTCTACATTTCTTGAAAAAACGAAGTTGTACCGCATGAAATTACATTTACATTTACATTTACATTTAAGTCATTTAGCAGACATGGGTATTGATTGTCAATGGAAACCTAAGAAGTCAATCAATTCAATTCCTGTCTAGTTTTTATCTACACACCTTTGACATTTAATGTATCTCTCTTTGGTTGTTCCTTTTATGTATTAATAGGTAACTGAAATGAAGAAATGTTTTAGAGGTTCCAGCACAGCTTACAGTATATTTCAAATGAATTCAATTCAAATACTCCATTCATCCCACAAGGGACAA
Source organism: Oncorhynchus gorbuscha (assembly GCF_021184085.1). Taxonomy (NCBI): domain Eukaryota; kingdom Metazoa; phylum Chordata; class Actinopteri; order Salmoniformes; family Salmonidae; genus Oncorhynchus; species Oncorhynchus gorbuscha. The sequence continues at coordinate 78,268,700 of NC_060183.1, read as the reverse complement.
TTTTGAAAACAGGAGTGCTTTATGTGTGTGAACTGTGAATTGGTGGACTCAAAATGTGTTTTACCATCAACTAAAAATTATCTTTGAGTGGATTTCAGGGTATCTTGTACTGCATAATACCTCCATCTATTACTACTCTATTTATTTGATTTCTTTTATCTTTATTTAACTAGCCAAGTCAGTTAAGAACAAATTCTTATTTACAACGACAAACTACCAAAAGGTAAAAGGCCTCCTGTGGGGGACGGGGGCCTGGGATATAAAAAAAATATTTAAAAAATACAATATAAATATAGAACAATTATCACTAGAAATGAATTATAAACCAATATAAATGTGAAGAGGATGGATTTGTTTTTTCATTGTAGGCCTCCCTTATAACCTGAATTCAACAAGAAGTCGATCAGATCTCACACCAAAATGTTATGAAAAGGTATCCAAACGTGGAAATGAAGAGATGAAAGATTAGACGGGTGGCATCACATGTTCAAAACAAAAAATGGTTTTGAGGCTGATTAGTCTTTGAAAGTTCAATCGTCTGCCAATGTACATTAAAAAGTAGAAATTATTTTGAAAAATGTATCTTTCTAATGCAACAAAGGCTAGCAAACCAAAGATCTTATCAATTGTCTTTTATGAGTAAAACATAAAAACAAAACCCAGGAACCAACAAGATGCATCTACAAGCTGCGGTGGATCAAGAAATATATGGAAATATCAATTCAATACTTAAAAGTCTAAGCGGCTGGGGGGGGGGGATTTGTGTGTATTGTAGTGAATTATTAGATACTACTGCACTGTTGGAACTAGGAACACAAACATTTCACTACACCAGCAATAACATCTGCTAAATATGTGTATGTGACCAATACAATTCAACGCCAAAGTCCTCTCGGGTGATACCTCCTAAGTGAGATCTGCCACAAAGGTCATTCTCAATTCAGAGATGAATCTTAGGTCAGCACAAACAAATCATCACACCACACATACAAATTATGTGCTGGAAAAAGTGAGAAAAATGATATATATGTATATGTTTTTCACCAGCGTACAATTCAATATATTACAAATCATATTATTTTTATCCATTGTTGTTGTTGTTATCATTCTTTTAAAAAAAGACTGACATTTAATTTACTCAAGAAATGTTAACACAAGACTTTTTCACTGTGACCGAGCTCATCGAAATGTTTGGCTTGAAATGTGTTCAAGTTTTCCCTCAAAATGTGTTGAAAGGAACGCAGCAACAAAGCAAGACAACACTGACAAAAACAAAAAACCACACATATTTACTTAAAAGTTTAACAAAAAGTGAAGGAGTTGAATAAATCTTTGGTAAGACTGCTACTGTGCTGTACATCGTTAGACTACTCCAAGGCCCAGTCTGCTGATCCATCCAGTCTCTGCACCCTGTTGCCTGACCCTAAACAATTGACCTTCCTAACAACAACAACAGCAGTACTACCATCTCTGACCTCAAGCACAATATGAATCGAAACTTATCCAAACCATTATGTAAGGTATTAGGTGAATGGGACTTTACCTTGGACGAAACGACTACTCCTCTGTTCCACTGCTTCTATCTGTGACCCTGCGCTGAGGCGACCATGTTCAACTGCTAAGTGGGCTGAGCAGGATGTGAGCAGGTCACTTCAAATGTTGCAACACCAGGAACCGTTTCGTCTGAGGGCCTACACATTTCAAAACACCACAATACAAAAGATATCAACTACAACAACACAATAATAAGTCAGTTTACTACTTTAATACATATGTATGATATCCTTTCACACTGCAGTGAAGCACATAATATGCAGTATATTGTGAATTGGGAGTGTTTTTTAGGCTTCCTCATTTTTTAAAAGTCGCTAGCTGCTACTTCCTGTCTTAATGACTTTACTTCCCTTTTTTAATCTGAAACACTGACCAGAGTGAATTTGCTTATTAATGTAGTGACTTAACGTGAACAATAATGAGAGCAGTTGAAAAGTAAAGTGTGAAGAATTGATGCTGAAGCCAAGTGAAATTAAATGCATTTGCTCTCAATTTAGATAAAAGCTTTTTACAATATGTTATTTTCTTTTCATTTTGTAAATCTGTTTTTTTCTTCAAATGAATCAGATTTAAGACAGTCTTGATATTGGTCATACCCTACCTATGCATTAATGTACAGCACTTTATACTCCATACTTATGTAGTTCTAGACTTATTCACAGTGACAGACAGTCGAATGCTGAAGGTACTTGATTGTTGTTAACAAAAAACGAATTAATAACAAAATGTAATTGAAAGGAATTGAATGTAAAAACGTAATCTTCGATAGTCGGACAGCTGTAAAAGTTATAGTAGACGTCTTTAATACTTCCACCAAAAATACCCTGTTACTGTTGTTGTCACAAAATAACTTCAACTGTGTGTGTGTGTGTGTGTGTGTGTGTGTGTGTGTGTGTGTGTGTGTGTGTGTGTGTGTGTGTGTGTGTGTGTGTGTGTGTGTGTGTGTGTGTGTGTGTGTGTGTGTGTGTGTGTGTGTGTGTGTGTGTGTGTGTGTGTGTGTGTGTGTGTGTGTGTGTGTGTGTGTGTGTGTGTGTGTGTGTGTGTGTGTGTGTGTGTGTGTGTGTGTGTGTGTGTGTGTAACCAGTCATGTATCCCAATCAGGCCACATTGACTGCACAACTCAGGAAGTCACAGCTGGGGTGCTATTCGTACACAGTTAGCTTGGAACATATAATGCCCACTGAACACCCTCAAAATATGTTAATGCCAAAGTTCAGCAGATACATTTGTAAAAAACTGTCAACAATTACAAACATCCTCACTTGCGCATCAAACATATGGGGAATGTTCATATTGAGTATGTACTGTAACTCATTGACAAGTAAAGCATTACCCACTCATTACCCACTCATTACCCACTCATTACCCACTCATTACCCACTCATTACCCACTCATTACCCACTCATTACCCACTCATTACCCACTCATTACCCACTCATTACCCACTCACCCACTCATTACCCACTCATTACCCACTCACACACTCATTACCCACTCATTACCCATTACCCACATTACACACTCATTACACACTCATTACCCACTCATTACCCACTCATTACCCACTCATTACCCACTCATTACCCACTCATTACCCACTCATTACCCACTCATTACCCACTCATTACCCACTCATTACCCACTCATTACCCACTCATTACCCACTCATTACCCACTCATTACACACTCATTACCCACTCATTACCCACTCATTACACACTCATTACCCACTCATTACACACTCATTACCCACTCATTACGCACTCATTACCCACTCATTACCCACTCATTACCCACTCATTACCCACTCATTTTGCACGACTATATGACAGCAACAGCACGTTAACACAGATATAGCCTATTATGGGCTCTACTGCACGTTAACAGAGATACTATGGAATCTACTGCACATTAACACAGGGATAATATGGAATCTACTGCACATTAACACAGGGATACTATGGAATCTACTGCACGTTAACAGAGATACTATGGAATCTACTGCACGTTAACAGAGATACTATGGAATCTACTGCACGTTAACAGAGATACTATGGAATCTACTGCACATTAACAGAGATACTATGGAATCTACTGCACATTAACACAGAGATACTATGGAATCTACTGCACATTAACACAGAGATACCATGGAATCTACTGCACGTTAACACAGAGATACTATGGAATCTACTGCACGTTAACAGAGATACTATGGAATCTACTGCAAGTTAACACAGACATAGGAGGAGAAAGTTAAATAAAATACCTTGTTACTGTTGTCACAAAATTTCTGAAAGTGATGTGTGCTTGCATGCGCTTGTGCGTGTGTCTGTTTGTGTGTGTGTGTGTGTGTGTGTGTGTGTGTGTGTGTGTGTGTGTGTGTGTGTGTGTGTGTGTGTGTGTGTGTGTGTGTGTGTGTGTGTGTGTGTGTGTGTGTGTGTGTGTGTGTGTGTGTGTGTGTGTGTGTGTGTGTGTGTGTGTGTGTGTGTGTGTGTGTGTGTGTGTGTGTGTGTGTGTGTGAGTGTGTGTGTGTGTGTGCGTGTGTGTAAAACCAGTCATGTATGCCAATCAGAAATACTATGGAATCTTATGAGGGGAAGAAAATGAATAAGTGCATGTAAATATCTGCTCACTAAGTCATTTTGATTTCTAACAGGAACAGGTTGTGACAATGGGCCCAAAGGTCATTGGTCAAAAGTAGTGTACAATATAAGGAATAGGGTGCCATTTTAGACCCAACCAATATGTAGTGTTGAAATATTTGTTGCACAGTGATCACAAGTGAAAACTGAACCAGTGCATACAATACTATTAAAAACAAAAAATGACATTTTAAGTGATAAGTATATAAGGTATTGGTCTGAAGCTGAAAAATAAAGGAAATTCACGAGCACCACCATGCCATCAAACAATGTGTTGCTTAGGATTCAAACCTTTTCACACAGCCAAATTCATACTCTCGGAGGTTGTTCTCCCACAATGTGATTTACTTGAGTTAAAGTAAAGATTTAAAAGATTTTTAGTTAATTTATTTCATCTTTATTTAACTATACCTTAATAGAACATCTATCAAGTAAAATTGAAAGTCACCCAGTAAAATACTACTTGAGTAAAAGTCCAAAAGTATTTTGTTTTAAATATACTTAAGTTTCAAAAGTAAATGGAATTGCTAAATTGTACTTAAGTATCAAACGTAAAGGTAAAAGTATAAACCATTTCAAATTCCTTATATTAAGCAAACCAGACGGCACGATTTTCCTTTTTTTATTGACGGATAGCCAGGGGCACACTCCAACACTCAGACATAATTTACAAATGAAGCATTTGTGTTCAGTGAGTCCGCCAGATCAGAGGCAGTAGAGATGACCAGGGATGTTCTCTTGATAAGTGTGCTAATTGGACCATTTTCCTGTCAAAATGTAACGAGTACTTTTGGGTGTCATGGAAAATGTACGGAGTAAAAAGTTTATGACTTTCTTTAGGAATGTAGTGAAGTAAAATCAAAAGTTATCAAAAAAAAAGGTAAAGTAGAAATTCCCCAAAAATACCCACTTAAGCAGTACTTTAAAGTATTTTTACTGAAGTACTTTACACCACTGCCAATGATATATAGTACCAGTCAAAAGTTTGGACACACCTACTCATTCAAGGGTCTTTCTTGATTTTGACTATTTTCTACATAGTAGAATAATAGTGAAGACATCAAACTATTAAATAACACATATGGAATCATGTAGTAACCAGAAAACTGTTAAACAAATCAAAATATATTTTAGATTCTTCAAAGTAGCTAGCCTTTGCCTTGATGACAGCTTTGCACACTTTCGGCATTCTCTCTACCAGCTTCATGAGGAATGCTTTTCCAACAGACTTGAAGGAGGTCCCACATATGCTGAGCATATTGCTTAACCTATAATAATGTCTATCACGAGTGTTGTTTGGCACGATGGTAACGCATTCATCTTTTGATTCGACAACCAGAGTTCAAATCAAGACAATTTTTTATTTAACTAGGCAAGTCAGTTAAGAACAAATTATTATTTACAATGATGGCCTAGGAACAATGGGTTTACCTGCCTTGTTCAGGGGCAGAATGGCAGATGTTTACCTTGGCAGCTCAGGGATTTGATCTGGCAAACCTTTCGGTTATTGGCCCAACGCTCTATCCACCAGGCTACCTGCCACCCCGAACGATTAATGAAATCTCATTCTAACCAATAATGGGGAGTGCTCATTATAAATACATTGTGATTTAGTTTTGGTACCAGACTAACTTGTTTTAATGATTTTGTTTGCAGAGTATACAGGCTGGTAGCTTATCACCAGTTCGCCCTATGGGCACAAGAGGGAATTGGACAAGGTGTATGGCATGTCATCCCTGTGGGTGTCGTCTCTTCCATAAGGCAGCATACACAGAAGCAAGTGGCATTTACATTGGGTTTGAGTTAGAATAAAACCAGTTGATTTAGTGAATAAAGCCTCCTGTAACTTTTTTCAAGACATATGCCTAATGCCTGCGCCTTATGTAAAAATAGTATTAGTTAGCTTGTCCTCCTATAACAACAGGTTCAAGCGTAATCCAGATAAACTTGCTTTGAAGATAAAACAACTTTCAGCGCTTTGCACTAACCCCCTGTCCCTGTCGCTAGAGTAGTGACTTCAACTAGCGTTGGCTGCTATCTATTGAAAAGGAATAGTAAATACACTGGGCAGCTAGTTGACAGAGTCAAAGGAGACTTTAATAATATATACCATTTAGAAGACACCTTTATCCAAAGCGACCTGGCTACATAGTAGTGGAAACAGATCATAGAAACAGGATTACAAAAAATACACAGTCAATTACAGGGTTATTAAGGTGTTTTTACAAGTTTCAATGAAACAAAAAAGAGGATCCACATGAAAGGCTTGTGATTGAAAGTCTTTGCCTCATGTACAATAGACAAACAGTGGCATACCTTAAAGGGGCAATCAGCCGTTACTACATCCATTTTGTTGCACTTATGATGTGTAACCACGGATTCTTGAAGAATCTTAACTTAGAAATTCCTTGTGAGCTTTGATCAACTGTCAAACCCCAAATAAAAGTTCCAAACGTTTGTAACCAAAGAAAATATCAACAAACGCAATGCAGCCTCAAAACATGGTTAAAACTATAATGGATGGATGGTCAGTCTTTGCATCTATAGTTCTATGAATTTGAGAGTGGTTACATTTCTCCAGCCCCGATCCCTAAGCATTTTCCCTGAAAGAGGAGCAGTGAGGACACTTTGTTATCGTTTCTACTGCTGATTGCCACTTTATGACATTAAATTGCAGTTTAAATACACACCAAAATATGTTACAGATACTATAAAAATGTCACATCACTCAGACAGTTAGTGAATACACAGCATCCAGCACAGCACGGCTCAGCAATCAATCAATTCATACAGTGAGTTCTGGTCTTCACTCATCTCATTCTCACTCTCCATCAGATCCATCTGTGGCTGATAGGGGCTGGACACGGTTGTATACTGATGGCCGTGAGCGCAGTCTAGCTGGGTCTTGAGCTCTTTTAGTGATGATCCCAGTGGACCTCTTCTCCGCCACAGCACAGACGCACTCGGGTCAATTTGGCATGCTGTACTAACCGTTCTTTCCCGTTGGTAGAAAACAATTAAGGCATCTATTAGGCTATAGTTATAATCGAGAATCACTGCAAATATTGTATTTTGTCCATTTTATATCCAATATGTCCTCAGGGATGACAGACTGTGTCTTGAAAAAAAAACAATAGAAAAAACATGGATTTGCATGTACCTCCTTTACCTCTTCCTACACAGTCTCCTCCAGGATGAAAACCTTTTCAGGGATGATTTTATTAATTTTGTTGAACCTTTATTTAACTAGGCAAGTCCGTTAAGAACAAATTCTCATTTACAATGACGGTCTACCCCGGCCAAACCTGGACGACGCTGGGCCAATTGTGCACCGCCCTGTGGGACTTCCAGTCATGGCCGGATGTGATCCTGAAAACAAACAAATGCTTTGTTCAGACAACTGAACACAAATATATCAGTTGGTGTTAACAAGTTACCTGTCTTGTATGCTATGTCCACACACGCACACACGCACACACACACACACACACACACACACACACACACACACACACACACACACACACACACACACACACACACACACACACACACACACACACACACACACACACACACACACACACACACACACACACACACACTGTCATGTTTTGTCATTTATTATCATGTCTTGTCCCTGTGCTCCCCATTCTATTCGTTTCCCTCTGCTGGTCTTATTAGGTTCTTTCCCTCTTTCTATCCCTCTCTCTCCCCCTCCCTCTCTCACTCTCTCGCTCTCTCTTCTCTCTATCGTTCCGTTCCTGCTCCCAGCTGTTCCTATTCCCCTAATCATCATTTAGCCTTCCCACACCTGTTCCCGATCCTTTTCCCTGATTAGAGTCCCTATTTCTCTCCTTGTTATTCGTTTCTGCCCTGTCGGTTCCTTGTCTAGAATTCACCGTGCTGTGTTTGTGTATCGCCCTGTCGTGTCGTGTTTTCCTCAGATGCTGCGTGGTGAGCAGGTGTCTGAGTCTGTCTGGTTCAAGTGCCTTCCCGAGGCAACCTGCTGTTCACCTGCTGTTCAAGATCGAGTCTCCAGTTTGTCCTCGTCATTTCGAGTGATAGTTGTGTTTTTTGATTGTATTTACTTTACTGGATTAAAGACTCTGTTTTCGCCAAGTCGCTTTTGGGTCCTCTTTCACCTGCATGACAGAAGGAACCGACCAAGGAATGGACCCAGTGACTTCAGACGCTCGTTACACTGCCGTCGAGATCCAAGGAGCCATGCTCAGCAGAC
>NC_060183.1:78251401-78260160 GCF_021184085.1 Oncorhynchus gorbuscha | reverse complement strand
TTATGTATTTATAGTCCATCTGGTCAGGGTAATGTTATGTATTTATAGTCCATCTGGTCAGGGTAAACTAATTGGTAATGTTATGTATTTATAGTCCATCTGGTCAGGGTAACATGTTATGTATTTATAGTCCCATCTGGTCAGGGGTAATGTTATGTATTTATAGTCCATCTGGTCAGGGTAAACTAATTGGTAATGTTATGTATTTATAGTCCATCTGGTCAGGGTAATGTTATGTATTTATAGTCCATCTGGTCAGGGTAAACTAATTGGTAATGTTATGTATTTATAGTCCATCTGGTCAGGGTAAACTAATTGGTAATGTTATGTATTTATAGTCCATCTGGTCAGGGTAATGTTATGTATTTATAGTCCATCTGGTCAGGGTAACGTTATGTATTTATAGTCCATCTGGTCAGGGTAAACTAATTGGTAATGTTATGTATTTATAGTCCATCTGGTCAGGGTAATGTTATGTATTTATAGTCCATCTGGTCAGGGTAAACTAATTGGTAATGTTATGTATTTATAGTCCATCTGGTCAGGGTAATGTTATGTATTTATAGTCCATCTGGTCAGGGTAAACTAATTGGTAATGTTATGTATTTATAGTCCATCTGGTCAGGGTAATGTTATGTATTTATAGTCCATCTGGTCAGGGTAATGTTATGTATTTATAGTCCATCTGGTCAGGGTAAACTAATTGGTAATGTTATGTATTTATAGTCCATCTGGTCAGGGTAATGTTATGTATTTATAGTCCATCTGGTCAGGGTAACATTATGTATTTATAGTCCATCTGGTTAGGGTAATGTTATGTATTTATAGTCCATCTGGTCAGGGTAATGTTATGTATTTATAGTCCATCTGGTCAGGGTAATGTTATGTATTTATAGTCCATCTGGTCAGGGTAATGTTATGTATTTATAGTCCATCTGGTCAGGGTAACGTTATGTATTTATAGTCCATCTGGTCAGGGTAACGTTATGTATTTATAGTCCATCTGGTCAGGTAACGCGTATTTATAGTCCATCTGGTCAGGGTAAACTAATTGTAATGTTATGTATTTATAGTCCATCTGGTCAGGGTAACGTTATGTATTTATAGTCCATCTGGTCAGGTAACTAATTGGTAATGTTATGTATTTATAATCCATCTGGTCAGGTAGTCCATCTGGTCAGGGCAAACTAATTTAATGTTATGTATTTATAGTCCATCTGGTCAGGTATTTATAATCTGGTCAGGTAAACTAATTGGTATGTTATGTTATCTGGTCAGGTAATGTATTTTATAGTCCATCTGGTCAGGGTAATGTTATGTTATGTATTTATAATCCATCTGGTCAGGGGTAATGTTATGTATTTATAGTCCATCTGGGGGTAAAACTAATTGGTAATGTTATGTATTTATAGTCCATCTGGTCAGGTACGTTATGTATTTATAATCCATCTGGTCAGGTAACATTATGTATTTATAGTCCATCTGGTCAGGTAACATTATGTATTTATAGTCCATCTGGTCAGGGGTTAAATAGTCCATCTGGTCAGGTAAACGTAATGTTATGTATTTATAATCCATCTGGTCAGGGTAATGTTATGTATTTATAGTCCATCTGGTCAGGTAACTAATTGGTAATGTTATGTATTTATAGTCCATCTGGTCAGGTAATGTTATGTATTTATAATCCATCTGGTCAGGGCATTATGTATTTATAGTCCATCTGGTTAGGTAACGTTATGTATTTATAGTCCATCTGGTCAGGGTAAACTAATGGGTAACGTTATGTATTTATAATCCATCTGGTCAGGTAACGTTATGTATTTATAGTCCATCTGGTCAGGGTAAACTAATTGGTACGTTATGTATTTATAGTCCATCTGGTCAGGTATGTTATGTATTTATAATCCATCTGGTCAGGGTAACATTATGTATTTATAGTCCATCTGGTTAGGTAATGTTATGTATTTATAGTCCATCTGGTCAGGTAAACTAATGGGTACGTTATGTATTTATAATCCATCTGGTCAGGGTAACGTTATGTATTTATAGTCCATCTGGTCAGGGTAAACTAATTGGTAATGTTATGTATTTATAGTCCATCTGGTCAGGGTAATGTTATGTATTTATAATCCATCTGGTCAGGGTAACATTATGTATTTATAGTCCATCTGGTTAGGGTAATGTTATGTATTTATAGTCCATCTGGTCAGGGTAATGTTATGTATTTATAGTCCATCTGGTCAGGGTAATGTTATGTATTTATAGTCCATCTGGTCAGGGTAATGTTATGTATTTATAGTTCATTTGTGTGTCAGGAGAAAATGTGAACATGATCAAATTTGTATGACTACCTATCATTATGAATATATATATTGAATCTAAATATATTGATTAATTGAATGACCAGAGGACATATTTTCCTCCCTGTAAACAAAAAGCCTGCTGACACTGAAACAACTCTGAGCTTTTTTTTTAAATGTTTGTTTTTTTAGCCTCTTTTCTTTAACTCTGGTCACTGATGTAATGATGTATCATAATGATGATAGTAATGATGGGTAGCCAGTTTCCCCTGATGTATCATAATGATGATAGTAATGATGGGTAGCCAGTTTCCCCCATGTATCATAATGATGATAGTAATGATGGGTAGCCAGTTTCCCTGATGTATCATAATGATGATAGTAATGATGGTAGCCAGTTTCCCTGATGTATCATAATGATAATAGTAATGATGGGTAGCCAGTTTCCCTGATGTATCATAATGATGATAGTAATGATGGGTAGCCAGTTTCCCCTGATGTATCATAATGATGATAGTAATGATGGGTAGCCAGTTTCCCCTGATGTATCATAATGATGATAGTAATGATGGGTAGCCAGTTTCCCCTGATGTATCATAATGATGATAGTAATGATGGGGGTTTCCCCTGATGTATCATAATGATGATAGTAATGATGGGTAGCCAGTTTCCCCTGATGTATCATAATGATAGATGAGTAGCCTTCCCCTGATGTATCATAATGATGATAGTAATGATGGGTCATTTTGGCTCACAAGTAATAGTTTCCCCTGAGACAGACTACAGAAGAGATTCCTTTAGGAAAAAAGAGCTGTGCAAGAGGTTATTCCCAATCCTGTGTGTGTGTGTGTGTGTGTGTGTGTGTGTGTGTGTGTGTGTGTGTGTGTGTGTGTGTGTGTGTGTGTGTGTGTGTGTGTGTGTGTGTGTGTGTGTGTGTGTGTGTGTGTGTGTGTGTGTGTGTGTGTGTGTTCGTGTGCGTGCGTGTGCGTGTGTGTGTGTGTGTGCGTGGACCCACTGCCTGGAGCATGTCTGTTTTAGAGTGTTGTCACCCCTCTTCTTGGCGTCAAGCCATTATCATGTTAATCTGCAGGGTTCCCAACTGGCGGCTGTGGGTGGTTTTACTCTTCAGTGCAAAAATACATATATATATATATTTTAGTATTGTTGGACAGAAGAGACTGTAAAAAACACCAAGAAATCAGCTACAGAAGTGATTTTATATCGGTTTGGGCTTCTTGTCTACAAATTATGTTTAATTATGTTCTGGCCCCCCGACAATCCGCTCATGAAAAGAAACGGCCCGAGGCTGAATCTAGTTGATGATTCCTGACAGTAATTAATGCACACGGACTTCTATGGTATATGGACTCACAGAGATGAGCTACTACGCTATTCACCAACATATCTGACTATTGTCGTGCTGCTCCTGTTTTTATCTCTGTGTGTCTCTCCTTCTCTGTGTGTCTCTCCTTCTCTGTGTATCTCTCCTTCTGTGTATCTCTCCTTCTCTGTGTGTCTCCTTCTCTGTGTGTTCTCCTTCTCTGTGTGTCTCTCCCTTCTGTGTGTCTCTCCTTCTCTGTGTGTCTCTCCTTCTCTGTGTGTCTCTCCTTCTCTGTGTGTCTCTCCTTCTCTGTGTGTCTCTCCTTTCTGTGTATCTCTCCTTCTCAGTGTGTCTCTCCTTCTCTGTGTATCTCTCCTTCTCTGTGTGTCTCTCCTTCTCTGTGTATCTTCTCTCTGTGTATCCCTCTGTGTATCTCTCCTCTGTGTGTCTCTCCTTCTCTGTGTATCTCTCCTCTCTGTGTATCTCTCCTTCTCTGTGTGTCTCTCCTTCTCTGTGTATCTCTCCCTTCTCTGTGTATCTCTCCTTCTCTGTATCTCCTTCTCTGTGTATCCCTCCTTCTCTGTGTATCTCCTTCTGTATTCCTTCTCCTCCTTCTCTGTGTATCTCTCCTTTCTGTGTATCTCTCCCTTCTCTGTGTATCTCCTTCTCTGTATCTCTCCTTCTCTGTGTATCCCTCCTTCTCTGTGTATCTCTCCTTTCTCTGTGTATCTCTCCTTCTCTGTGTATCTCTCCTTCTCTGTGTGTCTCTCCTTCTCTGTGTGTCCCTCCTTCTCTGTGTATCCCTCCTTTCTGTGTATCCCTCCTTCTCTGTGTGTATCTCCTTCTCTGTGTGTCTCTCCTTCTCTGTGTGTATCTCTCCTTCTCTGTGTGTCTCTCCTTCTTCCTTTAGTCCTCCTTCTCTGTGTGTCTCCTTCTCTGTGTGTCTCTCCTTCTCTGTGTATCTCCTTCTCTGTGTTCCTCCTATCCCTCCTTCTCTGTGTGTCTCCTTCTCTGTGTGTCTCTCCTTCTCTGTGTATCTCTCCTTCTCTGTGTATCCTCCTCTCTGTGTATCTCTCCTTCTGTGTCATCTCTCCCTCTCTGTATCTCTCCTTCTCTGTGTGTCTCTCCTTCTGTGTATCTCTCCTTCTCTGTGTATCTTCCTTCTCTGTGTGTCTCTCCTTCTCTGTGTGTCTCTCCTTCTCTGTGTATCCTCCTTCTCTGTGTATTCTCCCTCTGTGTGTCTCTCCCTTCTGTGTGTCTCTCCTTCTCTGTATCCCTCCTTCTGTGTATTCTCCTTCTCTGTGTCTCTCCTTCTGTGTGTCTCTCTCCTTCTGTGTCTTCTCCTCTCTGTGTATCTCCTTCTCTGTGTGGTCCCTCCTTCTCTGTGTATCCCTCCTTCTCTGTGTATCCCTCCTTCTCTGTGTATCCTCCTTCTCTGTGTATTCTCCTTCTCTGTGTATCTCTCTCCTTCTCTGTGTATCTCTCTTCTCTGTGTATCCCTCTCCTTTCTCTGTGTATCTCTCCTTCTCTGTGTATCTCTCCTTCTCTGTGTATCCCTCCTTCTCTGTGTATCCCTCCTTCTCTGTGTATCCCTCCTTCTCTGTGTATCTCTCCTTCTCTGTGTATCTCTCCTTCTCTGTGTATCTCTCCTTCTCTGTGTATCCCTCCTTCTCTGTGTATCTCTCCTTCTCTGTGTATCTCTCCTTCTCTGTGTATCTCTCCTTCTCTGTGTATCCCTCCTTCTCTGTGTATCTCTCCTTCTCTGTGTATCTCTCCTTCTCTGTGTATCTCTCCTTCTCTGTGTATCCCTCCTTCTCTGTGTATCTCTCCTTCTCTGTGTATCCCTCCTTCTCTGTGTATCTCTCCTTCTCTGTGTATCTCTCCTTCTCTGTGTATCTCTCCTTCTCTGTGTATCTCTCCTTCTCTGTGTATCCCTCCTTCTCTTAACATTTCTTGTATCGTTCTGCATTATTAATGTTTCCACCACTTCTTTTGCACTGGTTAATGTGTGAAAATCTCTCTCGTCGTTCTCTCTCTCTCTCTCTCTCACCTCTACCTCTACCTCTACCTCTACCTCTACCCCCTCTCTCTACCTCTACCCCCCCCTCTCTCTCCCAAGGACACATCCAACACTAATATAACTTAAGAATTCTACTGGGACCAAGGACAACATCCAGCACTAATTTCACAACCACATGTGGGTTGTCATCTTGACCCACCTGGAGTGGATGATTAAGAGCAGGTTGGTATAATGACTTGTAACATCAATGTAACATCCAGAACACCGGTAGAGACAAAGCGACTGCATGCATTTATTAACTAGATTTTTCAGAGTTATAGTCTATATGTTCAGCTGGCAGATTATAACAGAACATGGCCAAGATGTTCAAATGTTCATAAATGACCAGCATGGTCGAATAATAGTAAGGCAGGTCAGTTGAAACTGGAGCAGCAGCATGGCCAGGTGGACTGTGTATACAATGTATACGAAATGCTTCAGTCTGGTTTTAGACCCCATCATAGCACTGAGACGGCACTTGTGAAGGTGGTAAATGACATTTTGATGGCATCGGACAGTATAGTAGGCTATAGTAGGCTTTGCATTCATCAGGAAAGGGGATTCTTATCGATGATATGAGCTAGCACTCTTGGTTCAACGCTTAGTCTACATATCCAGCATACATATTGATAACTGGTATGTGGTATTGTTAAACATACACTTGTTTAACAGTTTTTCCTAGCCACCGTGCTTCTACATCTGCATTGCTTGCTGTTTGGGGTTTTAGGCTGGGTTTCTGTACAGCACTTTGTGACATCGGCTGATGTAAAAGGGCTTTATAAATACATTTGATTGATTTGATTGATTGATCGGACCGAGGCTCTGCATCTGTCCTCGTGCTCCTAGACCTTAGTGCTGCTTTTGATACCATCGATCACCACATTCTTTTGGAGAGATTGGAAACCCAAATTGGTCTACACGGACATGTTCTGGCCTGGTTTAGGTCTTATCTGTCGGAAAGATATCAGTTTGTCTCTGTGAATGGTTTGTCCTCTGACAAATCAACTGTACATTTCGGTGTTCCTCAAGGTTCTGTTTTAGGACCACTATTGTTTTCACTATATATTTTACCTCTTGGGGATGTTATTCGAAAACATAATGTAAACTTTCACTGCTATGCGGATGACACACAGCTGTACATTTCAATGAAACACGGTGAAGCACCAAAATTGCCCTCGCTAAACATGTGTTTCAGACATAAGGAAGTGGATGGCTGCAAACTTTCTACTATTAAACTCCGGACAAAACAGAGATGCTTGTTCTAGGTCCCAAGAAACAAAGAGATCTTCTGTTGAATCTGACAATTAATCTTAATGGTTGTACAGTCGTCTCAAATAAAACTGTGAAGGACCTCGGCGATAATCTGGACCCTGATCTCTCTTTTGAAGAACATATCAAGACCATTTCGAGGACAGCTTTTTTCCATCTACGTAACATTGCAAAAATCAGAAACTTTCTGTCCAAAAATGATGCAGAAAAATTAATCCATGCTTTTGTCACTTCTAGGTTAGACTACTGCAATGCTCTATTTTCCGGCTACCCGGATAAAGCACTAAATAAACTTCAGTTAGTGCTAAATACGGCTGCTAGAATCCTGACTAGAACCAAAAAATTTGATCATATTACTCCAGTGCTAGCCTCTCTACACTGGCTTCCTGTCAAAGCAAGGGCTGATTTCAAGGTTTTACTGCTAACCTACAAAGCATTACATGGGCTTGCTCCTACCTACCTCTCTGATTTGGTCCTGCCGTACATACCTATACGTACGCTACGGTCACAAGACGCAGGCCTCCTAATTGTCCCTAGAATTTCTAAGCAAACAGCTGGAGGCAGGGCTTTCTCCTATAGAGCTCCATTTTTATGGAACGGTCTGCCTACCCATGTCAGAGACGCAAACTCGGTCTCAACCTTTAAGTCTTTACTGAAGACTCATCTCTTCAGTGGGTCATATGATTGAGTGTAGTCTGGCCCAGGAGTGGGAAGGTGAACGGAAAGGCTCTGGAGCAACGAACCGCCCTTGCTGTCTCTGCCTGGCCGGTTCCCCTTTTTCCACTGGGATTCTCTGCCTCTAACCCTGTTACGGGGGCTGAGTCACTGGCTTGCTGGGGCTCTCTCGTGCCGTCCCTGGGGGGTGCGTCACCTGGAGTGGGTTGATTCACTGTTGTGGTGGCCTGTCTGGTTTTCCCCCCTTGGGTTGTACTATTATTGAGATCTTATGGGCTATATAAATGTCTCAGGATGGTAAGTTGATGGTTGAAGGTTTCCCTCTAGTGGTGTGGGGGCTTATTCTTTGGCAGTGGGTGGGGTTATATCCTTCCACCTGTTTGGCCCCTGTCCGGGGTGTCACGGATGGGGCCACAGTGTCCTGACCCCTCCTGCTCTCAGCCTCCCAGTATTTATGCTGCAGTAGTTTATGCCTTCGGGGCTGAGTCAGTTTGTTTATCACAGTACTTCTCCTGTCCTATTCGGTGTCCTGTGTAAATCTAAGTGTGCGTTCTCTAATTCTCTCCTTCTCTCCTTCTTTCTCTCTCTCGGAGGACCTGAGCCCTAGAACCATGCCCCAGGACTACCTGACATGATGACTCCTTGCTGTCCCCAGTCCACCTGGCCATGCTGCTGCTCCAGTTTCAACTGGCCTGGGCCCTAGGACCATGTCCCAGGACTACCTGACATGAGGACTCCTTGCTGTCCCCAGTCCACCTGGCCATGCTCCTGCTCCAGTTTCAACTGTTCTGCCTTACTATTATTCAGCCATGCTGGTCATTTATGAACATTTGAACATCTTGGCCACGTTCTGTTATAATCTCCACCCGGCACAGCCAGAAGAGGACTGGCCACCCCACATATGCTCTCTCTAATTCTCTCTTTCTTTCTCTCTCTCGGGAGGACCTGAGCCATCATGTCAGGTAGTCCTGGGGCATGGTCCTAGGGCTCAGGTCCTCCGAGAGAGAAGAAAGAAGAAGGAGAGGATTAGAGAACGCACATGAGATTCACACAGGACACCGAATAGGACAGGAGAAGTACTCCAGATATAACAAACTGACCCTAGCCCCCGACACATAAACTACTGCAGCATAAA
>NC_060183.1:78227685-78251301 GCF_021184085.1 Oncorhynchus gorbuscha | reverse complement strand
TAAGGTTGCAAGATTGAATCCCTGAGCTGACAAGGTAAAAATCTGTCGTTCTGCCCCTGAACAAGGCAGTTAACCCACCGTTCTCGGCCATCATTGACAATAAGAATGTGTTCTTAACTGACTTGCCTAGTTTAAATAAAGGTGTTAAAAAATTATATACCAACAAAAATCTGACAAATCGGTGTCCAAAAATACAGATTTCTGATTGTTATGAAAACTTGAAATCGGCCCTAATTAATCGGCCATTCCGATTAATCTGTCGACCTCTAGTCATTATGGGGTATTGTGTGTAGATTTCTGAGATTTGTTAGAATTTTTTATCCATGTTATAATTCAGGCTGTAACATAACAAAATGTGGAAAAAGTCAAGGGGTTTGAATACTTCCCGAAGGCAGTGTTGTGCATAGTGCTGAAAATAGTGCTGAACATAGTGCCATAGTGCTGAACATAGCACCATAGTGTTGAACATAGCGCCATAGTGCTGAACATAGTGCCATAGTGCTGAACATAGCACCATAGTGCTGAACATAGCGCCATAGTGTTGAACATAGTGCCATAGTGCTGAACATAGTGCCATAGTGCTGAACATAGCACCATAGTGCTGAACATAGCGCCATAGTGTTGAACATAGTGCCATAGTGCTGAACATAGCACCATAGTGCTGAACATAGCGCCATAGTGTTGAACATAGTGCCATAGTGCTGAACATAGTACTGAACATAGTGCTGAACATAGTGCCATAGTGCTGAACATAGTGCTGAACATAGTGCTGAACATAGTGCCATAGTGCTGAACATAGCGACATAGTGCTGAACATAGTGCTGAACATAGTGCCATAGTGCTGAACATAGCGACATAGTGCTGAACATAGTACTGAACATAGTGCCATAGTGCTGAACATAGCGCCATAGTGCTGAACATAGCGCCATAGTGCTGAACATAGTGCCATAGTGCTGAACATAGTACTGAACATAGTGCCATAGTGCTGAACATAGTGCTGAACATAGTGCCATAGTGCTGAACATAGCGACATAGTGCTGAACATAGTGCTGAACATAGTGCCATAGTGCTGAACATAGCGACATAGTGCTGAACATAGTACTGAACATAGTGCCATAGTGCTGAACATAGCGCCATAGTGCTGAACATAGCGCCATAGTGCTGAACATAGTGCTGAACATAGTGCCATAGTGCTGAACATAGCGCCATAGTGCTGAACATAGTACTGAACATAGCGCCATAGTGCTGAACATAGTGCTGAACATAGCGCCATAGTGCTGAACATAGTGCTGAACATAGCGACATAGTGCTGAACATAGCGACATAGTGCTGAACATAGTGCTGAACATAGTGCCATAGTGCTGAACATAGCGCCATAGTGCTGAACATAGCGCCATAGTGCTGAACATAGCGACATAGTGCTGAACATAGCGACATAGTGCTGAACATAGCGCCATAGTGCTGAACATAGTGCTGAACATAGTGCTGAACATAGTGCCATAGTGCTTGAACATAGCGCCATAGTGCTGAACATAGCGACATAGTGCTGAACATAGTAGACTGAACATAGCACCATAGTGTTGAACATAGCACCATAGTGCTGAACATAGCGACATAGTGCTGAACATAGCGACATAGTGCTGAACATAGTGCTGAACATTGTACTGAACATAGCACCATAGTGCTGAACATAGCGACATAGTGCTGAACATAGCGACATAGTGCTGAACATAGCGACATAGTGCTGAACATAGCGACATAGTGCTGAACATAGCTATTATTAGTGCTGAACATAGCGACATAGTGCTGAACATAGTATTGAACATAGTGCCATAGTGCTGAACATAGCGCCATAGTGCTGAACATAGCGACATAGTGCTGAACATAGTATTGAACATAGCACCATAGTGCTGAACATAGCACCATAGTGCTGAACATAGCGACATAGTGCTGAACATAGCGACATAGTGCTGAACATAGTGCTGAACATAGTACTGAACATAGCACCATAGTGCTGAACATAGTGCTGAACATAGTGCTGAACATAGTACTGAACATAGCGACATAGTGCTGAACATAGTACTTGAACATAGTGCCATAGTGCTGAACATAGCGACATAGTGCTGAACATAGCGACATAGTGCTGAACATAGTACTGAACATAGTGCCATAGTGTTGAACATAGCGCCATAGTGCTGAACATAGCGACATAGTGCTGAACATAGTACTGAACATAGCACCATAGTGCTGAACATAGCACCATAGTGTTGAACATAGCACCATAGTGCTGAACATAGCGACATAGTGCTGAACATAGTGCTGAACATAGTGCTGAACATAGTACTGAACATAGTGCCATAGTGCTGAACATAGCGACATAGTGCTGAACATAGCGACATAGTGCTGAACATAGTGCTGAACATAGTGCTGAACATAGCGACATAGTGCTGAACATAGCGACATAGTGCTGAACATAGCGACATAGTGCTGAACATAGCGACATAGTGCTGAACATAGTGCTGAACATAGTGCTGAACATAGTACTGAACATAGTGCCATAGTGCTGAACATAGTGCCATAGTGCTGAACATAGCGACATAGTGCTGAACATAGCGCCATAGTGCTGAACATAGTGCTGAACATAGTGCTGAACATAGCACCATAGTGCTGAACATAGCGACATAGTGCTAGAACATGCTGAACATAGTGCTGAACATAGTGCTGAACATAACATAGTGCTGAACATAGCGCCATAGTGCTGAACATAGTACTGAACATAGTGCCATAGTGCTGAACATAGCGCCATAGTGCTGAACATAGCGTCATAGTGCTGAACATAGCGACATAGTGCTGAACATAGCGACATAGTGCTGAACATAGTGCTGAACATAGTGCTGAACATAGCGCACATAGTGCTGAACATAGTGCTGAACATAGTGCTGAACATAGTGCCATAGTGCTGAACAACATAGTACTGACCATAGTGCTGAACATAGCGCCATAGCGCCATAGTGCTGAACATAGTGCTGAACATAGAGTGCTGAACATAGTGCCATAGTGCTGAACATAGTGTCATAGTGCTGAACATAGCGTCATAGTGCTGAACATTGCGCCATAGTGCTGAACATAGCGCCATAGTGCTGAACATAGCGCTCATAGTGCTGAACATAGTGCCATAGTGCTGAACATAGAGTGCTGAACATAGTGCTGAACATAGAACATAGTGCTGAACATAGTGCCATAGTGCTGAACATAGCGCCATAGTGCTGAACATAGCGCCATAGTGCTGAACATAGTGCCAGAGTGCGAACATAGTGCTGAACATAGTGCTGAACATAGTGCTGAACATAGCCATAGTGCTGAACATAGCGCCATAGTGCTGAACATAGCGACCATAGTGCTGAACATAGCGCCATAGTGCTGAACATAGTGCCATAGTGCTGAACATAGCGCCATAGTGCTGAACATAGTGCTGAACATAGCGCCATAGTGCTGAACATAGTGCTGAACATAGTGCTGAACATAGTGCTGAACATAGTGCTGAACATAGCGCCATAGTGCTGAACATAGCGCCATAGTGCTGAACATAGCGCCATAGTGCTGAACATACATAGTGCTGAACATAGCGCCATAGTGCTGAACATAGTGCTGAACATAGCTGAACATAGTGCTGAACATAGTGCCATAGTGCTGAACATAGTGTCATAGTGCTGAACATAGCGCCATAGTGCTGAACATAGCGCTGAACATAGTGCTGAACATGCGCCATAGTGCTGAACATAGCGCCATAGTGCTGAACATAGTGCCAGAGTGCTGAACATAGTGCTGAACATAGTGCTGAACATAGTGCTGAACATAGTGCCATAGTGCTGAACATAGCGCCATAGTGCTGAACATAGTGCCAGAGTGCTGAACATAGTGCTGAACATAGTGCTGAACATAGTGCTGAACATAGCGCCATAGTGCTGAACATAGCGCCATAGTGCTGAACATAGCGCCATAGTGCTGAACATAGCGCCATAGTGCTGAACATAGTGCCATAGTGCTGAACATAGCGCCATAGTGCTGAACATAGTGCTGAACATAGCGCCATAGTGCTGAACATAGTGCTGATACATAGTGCTGAACATAGTGCTGAACATAGCGCCATAGTGCTGAACATAGTACTGAACATAGTGCCATAGTGCTGAAAATAGTGCCATAGTGCTGAACATAGTGCCATAGTGCTGAACATAGTGCCATAGTGCTGAACATAGTGCTGAACATAGTACTGAACATAGTGCCATAGTACTGAACATGCCATAGTACTGAACATAGTGCTGAACATAGTGCCATAGTGCTGAACATAGTGCCATAGTACTGAACATAGTGCCATAGTGCTGAACATAGTGCTGAACATAGTGCCATAGTGCTTGAACATAGTGCTGAACATAGTGCTGAACATAGTGCCATAGTGATGAACATAGTGCCATAGTGCTGAACATAGTGAATGAACATAGTGCTGAACATAGTGCCATAGTGCTGAACATAGTGCTGAACATAGTGCTGAACATAGCGCCATAGTGATGAACATAGCGCCATAGTGATGAACATAGCGCCATAGTGCTGAACATAGCGCCATAGTGCTGAACATAGCGCCATAGTGCTGAACATAGCGCCATAGTGCTGAACATAGTGCTGAACATAGCGCCATAGTGCTGAACATAGTGCTGAACATAGTGCTGAACATAGCGCCATAGTGCTGAACATAGCGCCATAGTGCTGAACATAGCGCCATAGTGCTGAACATAGTGCCATAGTGCTGAACATAGTGCCATAGTGCTGAACATAGTGCCATAGTGCTGAACATAGTGCCATAGTGCTGAACATAGTGCCATAGTGCTGAACATAGTTCTGAACATAGTGCTGAACATAGTGCTGAACATAGCGCCATAGTGCTGAACATAGTTCTGAACATAGTGCTGAACATAGTGCTGAACATAGCGCCATAGTGCTGAACATAGTGCCATAGTACTGAACATAGTGCCATAGTACTGAACATAGTGCCATAGTGCTGAAAATCCTGCAACTAATGATGTCCAGCCGCCGACATCCTGCCCACTCAACCCCATCATCACTTCCCTTCTCTAGATGATCACGTCCCTCATCAACTCATCCCTGACCCCTGACTGCATACTTCAAAAGTCGCTCCCCTCCTCAACAAACGAACACTCGACCCCTCTGATTCCAACTACAGATCAGTATCTCTTCTTTCTTCTCTTTCCAAAACACTTGAAAATGCTGTTTCTGACCACCGCTCTCTCTATCTCTCACTTGACACTAACCAGTCATGCTTCAAGACGGGTCACTCAACTGAGGCTGCTCTTCTCTGTGTCACAGATGATCCCGCACTGCCAATGCTGACTCTCTCTCCTCTTCTCATCCTCCTATTTCTATCCACTGCCGTTAACCATCAGCTCCTCCCTCTCCACCCTCTCAGGGCTGGGTGTCGAAGGCTCTATCAGCTCCTCCTCTCCACCCTCTCAGGGCTGGTTGTCTAAGGATCTATCAGCTCCTCCTCTCCACCCTCTCAGGGCTAGGTGTCTAAGGCTCTATCAGCTCCTCCTCTCCATCCTCTCAGGGCTGGGTGTCTAAGGCTCTATCTGCTCCTCCTCTCCACCATCTCAGGGCTGGGTGTCTAAGGATCTGCACACTCTTGGATTGCATCTTACCTGGCAGGCCGCTCCTTCCAGGTGACTTGGAGAGGATCTGTGTCTGCACCACGTGCTCTCACTACTGGTGTCCCCCAGGCATGGTTCTTGGCCCTCTCCCCTTTTTTCTCCATCATATCCTCACACGGTCTCTCCTATCGTTGCTATGCAGTTGACACTCAACTACTTTTGTCATTCCCCCTTCTGACACCCAGGTGGCGACACGCATCTCTGCGTGCCTGCCAGATATCTCAGATTGGATGTCGGCCCACTAATTCAATCTCAAGCTCAACAACATGGAGCTGCTCTGACTCCCGGGAAGGCCTGCCCGCTCCAACACCTCTCCATCACGGTTGACAACTCCACTGTGTCCCCTTCACAGAGTGCAAAGGACCTGGCGTGACCCTGGACAATACCCTATTGTTCTCTGCAAAAAACAATGACTCGCTTCTGCAGGTTCATTCTGTGCAACATTTGTAGAGTACAACCTTTCCTCACGCAGGAGAGGCGCAGGTCTTAATCCAGGCACTTGTCATATCCCGTCTGGACTACTGCCGCTAGATGGTGCTGTGACGTCAGTGGTGGGCGTTAGTGGGATCGTGAGATCAGGAGTAACTTAAATAAGATATCTGTTGTACCCCCAAATACAAATAAAATGCATTTGTCTTTTCCTACTAGCACTGACTTCTTTATTGAGGAAAATGTACTTACTTCGACTGTGATATGTAGTTGTCTCACCTCGCTATCTTAAGATGAAGACACTAACTGTAAATCGCTCTGGATAAGAGCGTCTGCTAAATGACTTACATGTAAATGTAATGTGTTGTTAGCATAGCTATGCTTTAGCCATCAAAAGGGGTTTAAACCCACTCAGCTGAACTCACTCCTGTGTGGACAGAGCAGTCAGGTTTAACCTAACACATGTTAAGCCAACAAAGTTCCCCGTTTTAGTGGAATCGTTCTTAAACCGTAGCTAAGGTAAGTGACAAACGTGCAATAGAGCCTCTATTTCTATGACGGCTGATGTACAGTAAAACTCC
Source organism: Oncorhynchus gorbuscha (assembly GCF_021184085.1). Classification (NCBI taxonomy): domain Eukaryota; kingdom Metazoa; phylum Chordata; class Actinopteri; order Salmoniformes; family Salmonidae; genus Oncorhynchus; species Oncorhynchus gorbuscha. The sequence goes on along the minus strand of NC_060183.1, from coordinate 78,244,571 downwards.
AGCCTACATGTTGCAGGTGGTCCCATAACACCATTCTACAGTACATGACAATATATTTTAAGATTTCAATTGCCGTGTATGAAACACAAAAATTAATAGAGCAGTGCTTTTTTATTTTGTTCAGTCGGTGATGTTGAACGTTCTCCCTCGGTTCTATTTCTTGTCAAATCAATTCAAAGACAGTGAGACAGTCTAAAATAATTGTATTGATTCATTTTTGTTGTTGTTGTTGCACTAAATTACAATTCTCATCAGTGAATGTATTTAACCATAATGTAATCATTTACATGTAATCACATATATCTTCGCCCGTTGGATTATACAACATGTGCCAGGTATGAGGAAAACAGAACATAACATCCTGAGGAAAATGTGGAAGCATTTTGATACATAACTCCAGAAGAATCATAAAATCTTTTCTTTTTTTAAATGTCAAAAAAGAGAAGTAGAAAAGTAATGATAAAATAAATAAAATCACCTGGAGCCATTTTATTGTACATTAACCAGAACAAAAACATCTTCAAAGCTCTTTTATGTCCTGGCACCCAAATTGTGGAAACCAGCTTCCCCTGAAGCTAGGACAGCAAGAGTCCCTGCCCAACTTCCCAAAAACCCTACCTCTTCAAAGAGTACCTTAAATAATCCCACAACATCCCTCCTCCCACTCCCCACAATAGCTTATTCCCCCTTACAAGCTCTGACTTTACTGATAGCTACTTTATTGAGGAAAAATGTACTTACTATGACTGTGATGTGTGGTTGTCCCACCTAGCTATCTCAAGATGAACGCACTAAATGTAAGTCGCTCTGGATAAGAACGTCTGCTAAATGACTAAAATATTAATGTGTGTTTCAATCAAGTGATTTTAAATATATTTTTCTTCATTTTCCAACATTGTTTAAAACTGATATTTGTAATCGATTTACAATATGTTCAATCTTTAAATCTATACTAATCAGGTTTCTTGGTTTTAATAACACTTTTTAATTGAGAGGAACTCCCAAGAAGCCACCGGTGCCAAGAGCAAAACACGCGCACCCAACAGCAGCAGTATCTCCTGAGGTCCAGAGTCAAATGCTCTTTACACTCCAGTGGTTGCTGATTGAGGTGACCGATCATTGTGACGATATGTCATAGTAGTAATCCCTCAGTCTGGGCTCAACAACCGCAAATCCAGGCCTTTCATCCGCCCTGTAGGAGATAAACAAACGATAAGTGCACAGTATAGTGTACTATACCAGAGCTATAGCATCAACAAGATGCCAGATAAGCAACAATAATATCCAGATAGTCATATCCACTTTTGCCTCAGAACAGTGGTGTAAATTACTTATATAATAATATAAATAATATAAATACTTTAAAATACTACTTAAGTCGTTTTTTTGGTATCTGTACTTTACTATTTATATTTTTGACAACTTTTACTTTTACTCCACTACATTCTTAAATAAAATAATGTACTTTTTACTCCATACACTTTCCCTGACACCTAAAAGTACTGTTACATTTAGAATGCTCAAGCAGGACAGAATTATGGCACCTGTCAATATAACACTTTGTTATCCCTACTGTCTCTGATCTGGCAGACTCACTAAACACAAATACTGCCTCTGATCTGGCAGACTCAATAAACAAAAATACTGTCTCTGATCTGGCAGACTCACTAAACACAAATACTGTCTCTGATCTGGCAGACTCACTAAACACAAATACTGTCTCTGATCTGGCAGACTCACTAAACACAAATACTGCTTCTGATCTGGCAGACTCACTAAACACAAATACTGTCTCTGATCTGGCAGACTCACTAAACACAAATACTGCCTCTGATCTGGCAGACTCAATAAACAAAAATACTGTCTCTGATCTGGCAGACTCACTAAACACAAATACTGTCTCTGATCTGGCAGACTCACTAAACACAAATACTGTCTCTGATCTGGCAGACTCACTAAACACAAATACTGTCTCTGATCTGGCAGACTCAATAAACAAAAATACTGTGTCTGTAAATGATGTCTGAGTGTTGGAGTGTGCTCTCTGTCAGACTCACTAAACACAAAAACTGTCTCTGATCTGGCAGACTCAATAAACACAAATACTGTCTCTGATCTGGCAGACTCACTAAACACAAATACTGTCTCTGATCTGGCAGACTCACTAAACACAAATACTGTCTCTGATCTGGCAGACTCACTAAACACAAATACTGCTTCTGATCTGGCAGACTCACTAAACACAAATACTGTCTCTGATCTGGCAGACTCACTAAACACAAATACTGCTTCTGATCTGGCAGACTCACTAAACACAAATACTGTCTCTGATCTGGCAGACTCACTAAACACAAATACTGTGTCTGATCTGGCAGACTCACTAAACACAAATACTGTCTCTGATCTGGCAGACTCACTAAACACAAATACTGTGTCTGTAAATGATGTCTGAGTGTTGGAGTTTGCCTCTCTCTGTCAGACTCACTAAACACAAAAACTGTCTCTGATCTGGCAGACTCACTAAACACAAATACTGTGTTTGTAAATTATGTCTGAGTGTTGGAGTGTGCCTCTCTCTGTCAGTAATTAACAATAATACACAAATTGTGCGATTTGCTTAATATAAGGAATTTGATGTATAGCCTTTACTTTTACTTTGTACTTTTTTTAAAGTACTTTTTCTACCACTGTAATTACGTACAATTAAAACCAGATACTTTTAGACTTTTACTCAAGTAGTATTTTACTGGGTGACTTTCAATTTTATTTGAGTCACTTTCTGTTAAGGTATCTTTACTTTTACTCAAGTAGGACAATTGAGTCGTTTTTCCCACTACTGCCTCAGAATACAATATTGCTTGTAAATTATGGGATAGCTCTGCTATCTCCCTTTCTCCATTGTCATACTGTATGGAAATTGTAACAAGGTTTTGGATTATATTTTCATTCTACAGTTTCTTCTAAAACCCTGTTCTAAGGTCAGTGTTAGATTTGACCTCCTAACTACTGAACCAGGGTTAGATATTATTCATACTCCTCATAGTTATAATTCCCTTCTGATTCCCGGGTAATCTGATTCTAGATCTGTAATTTGGGCTCCCATCCTCACTCACTTGTATGTCCAGCACTTCTTCATGAGGTCATACATCTCCGCGGGACAGTTGGGGGGGATGTCCATACGCTCACCATTCTCGATCATCTGGATCACCTCATTTCCTTTCATGCCCTGGGGGGCACAGAGGGTGACATAATGGTCCTTCTGTAGCTCAGTTGGTAGAGCATGGCGCTTGTAACGCCAGGGTAGTGGGTTCGATCCCCGGGACCACCCATACATAGAATGTATGCACACATGACTGTAAGTCGCTTTGGATAAAAGCGTCTGCTAAATGGCATATATTATTTATATTATTATATTATAATTACACCATTCACACACTGATGGCATACCAGACAGAGGCAGTCCCAAATGGCACTCTATTCCCTACGTAGTGCACTATTTTTGACCAGGGCTATAGTTTAAAAAGTAGTGCACTACATAGTGAATAGGGTGCCATTTTGGAACACGTACACACGTGTTGCAACAGTGCTTTGACTGACGGCTACTACACGACAGGGGACTCAGACTATTAGATAAGCCTTCACTTAAGGTGTCATTATGTCAAATAAAGGCCAAAGGATGTGTTGTTAAGAACACCTTCCTAAGATTGAGTTGTATGTGTCTTGTATGGTGACGTAATGTGTCTTGTATGGTGACGTAATGTGTCTTGTATGGTGAGGTAATGTGTCTTGTATGGTGACGTAATGTGTCTTGTATGGTGACGTAATGTGTCTTGTATGGTGAGGTAATGTGTCTTGTATGGTGACGTAATGTGTCTTGTATGGTGACGTAATGTGTCTTGTATGGTGACGTAATGTGTCTTGTATGGTGAGGTAATGTGTCTTGTATGGTGAGGTAATGTGTCTTGTATGGTGACGTAATGTGTCTTGTATGGTGACGTAATGTGTCTTGTATGGTGACGTAATGTGTCTTGTATGGTGAGGTAATGTGTCTTGTATGGTGACGTAATGTGTCTTGTATGGTGAGGTAATGTGTCTTGTATGGTGACATACTGTACCTTGTATGGTTTCAACCCTAGCGTGTACGCCTCCCACATCAGGACCCCAAAGCTCCACACGTCACTCTTACAGGAGAACTTGAAATAGTTCATACACTCTGGGGCGTACCATTTCACTGGCCACTTCCCATGGCCTTTTGCCTAGAGAGCAGGGTCCAATCAAACATCAGGGAATGGATTAATCCTAACCCTAGAGAGCAGGGTCCAATCAAACATCAGGGAATGGATTAATCCTAACCCTAGAGAGCAGGGTCCAATCAAACATCAGGGAATGGATTAATCCTAACCCTAGAGACAGAGAGCAGGGTCCAATCAAACATCAGGGAATGGATTAATCCTAACCCTAGAGAGCAGGGTCCAATCAAACATCAGGGAATGGATTAATCCTAACCTAGAGAGCAGGGTCCAATCAAACATCAGGGAATGGATTAATCCTAACACTAGAGAGCAGAGTCCAATCAAACATCAGGGAATGGATTAATCCTAACCCTAGAGAGCAGGGTCCAATCAAACATCAGGGAATGGATTAATCCTAACCTAGAGAGTCCAATCAAACATCAGGGAATGGATTAATCCTAACCTAGAGAGCATAGTCAATCAAACATCAGGAATGGATTAATCCTAACCCTAGAGTGCAGGGTCCAATCAAACATCAGGAATGGTTAATCCTAACCCTAGAGAGCAGAGTCCAATCAAACATCAGGGAATGGATTAATCCTAACCCTAGAGAGCAGAGTCCAATCAAACATCAGGGAATGGATTAATCCTAACCCTAGAGAGCAGGGTCCAATCAAACATCAGGGAAAGGATTTCGTTTTCCCTTCCCCAACTCTGGCAGTCCTAGCTAAATACTTGAGAAATTGCTCTTTGCTAAGAAGCTATTTTTTGTTTGTTTTTATTCAAAATTGTCAAAAAATAATCACAGTAAGGTAACTACTTGTTACTCAGAAATTATTTTATATTGAAATTACTGTAGAACTGTTCACCCTACTGTCATTGTGGACAGAGTCTCTCTTGAAAAATGCTTTTATCTGGATCAATAAAGGTTCGATAGAGTTTTCCTAGAGTATACTAAGGTCAAAATTCAGTTGATGTACTAATAATTTCTCTCTTTTAGGATAACTTTTTAGGAGTTGCAAACTCCTTTCATACTGTATTTGATCGAACTGACAGGACAATTAGAAGTAAAACAGCGGGGATAGACTTTAGAAGATGAGGCACAGACAATTTGAACTCGCCAGGGGGTAAGGGCACGACAATAATTATATCCGAATTGAATACCTTATAGTAGTTCTCCTCCTCTGTGAGAGCCTTGGACAGACCAAAGTCGCTGATCTTGGCATAGTGCTGGGTGACCAGGAGCACGTTCCTGGCCGCAAGGTCCCTGTGCACAAAGTTGTGCTCCTCCAGGTACTTCATGCCCATAGAAACCTGGTGCACCAGCTCTGTGATGTTCTTAATGGAGATCTGTCTGTGGACAGGATCAATGGCTGTAAGTGACACTGAACACTGAATTATACTGTATCTCAGGTGTAAAACTACAGTTATCAAGGACCGAGTGTCTGCAGGTTTTCGCTCCTCCCTTCTACTTGATTGATTAATTAAGGTCCCTAATTAAGCTCCCCTCACCTGGTTGTCTAGGTCTTAATTGATGAGTTAGGAACTCCCCTTACCTGGTTGTCTAGGTCTCAATTGATGAGTTAGGAACTTCCCTCACCTGGTTGTCTAGGTCTTAATTGATGAGTTAGGAACTCCCCTCACCTGGTTGTCTAGGTCTTAATTGATGAGTTAGGAACTCCCCTCACCTGGTTGTCTAGGTCTTAATTGATGAGTTAGGAACTCCCCTCACCTGGTTGTCTAGGTCTTAATTGATGAGTTAGGAACTCCCCTCACCTGGTTGTCTAGGTCTTAAATGATGAGTTAGGAACTCCCCTCACCTGGTTGTCTAGGTCTTAATTGATGAGTTAGGAACTCCCCTCACCTGGTTGTCTAGGTCTTAATTGATGAGTTAGGAACTCCCCTCACCTGGTTGTCTAGGTCTCAATTGATGAGTTAGGAACTTCCCTCACCTGGTTGTCTAGGTCTTAATTGATGAGTTAGGAACTCCCCTCACCTGGTTGTCTAGGTCTCAATTGATGAGTTAGTAACTCCCCTCACCTGGTTCTCTAGGTCTTAATTGATGAGTTAGGAACTCCCCTCACCTGGTTGTCTAGGTCTTAATTGATGAGTTAGGAACTCACCTCACCTGGTTGTCTAGGTCTCAATTGATGAGTTAGGAACTCACCTCACCTGGTTGTCTAGGTCTCAATTGATGAGTTAGGATCTCCCCTCACCTGGTTGTCTAGGTCTTAATTGATGAGTTAGGAACTCCCCTCACCTGGTTGTCTAGGTCTTAAATGATGAGTTAGGAACTCCCCTCACCTGGTTGTCTAGGTCTTAATTGATGAGTTAGGAACTCCCCTCACCTGGTTGTCTAGGTCTTAATTGATGAGTTAGGAACTCCCCTCACCTGGTTGTCTAGGTCTCAATTGATGAGTTAGGAACTTCCCTCACCTGGTTGTCTAGGTCTTAATTGATGAGTTAGGAACTCCCCTCACCTGGTTGTCTAGGTCTCAATTGATGAGTTAGTAACTCCCCTCACCTGGTTCTCTAGGTCTTAATTGATGAGTTAGGAACTCCCCTCACCTGGTTGTCTAGGTCTTAATTGATGAGTTAGGAACTCACCTCACCTGGTTGTCTAGGTCTCAATTGATGAGTTAGGATCTCCCCTCACCTGGTTGTCTAGGTCTTAATTGATGAGTTAGGAACTCCCCTCACCTGGTTGTCTAGGTCTCAATTGATGAGTTGGGAACTCCTCTCACCTGGTTGTCTAGGTCTTAATTGATGAGTTAGGAACTCCCCTCACCTGGTTGTCTAGGTCTTAATTGATGAGTTAGGAACTCCCCTCACCTGGTTGTCTAGGTCTTAATTGATGAGTTAAGAACTCCCCTCACCTGGTTGTCTAGGTCTCAGTTGATGAGTTAGAACTCCCCTCACCTGGTTGTCTAGGTCTTAATTGATGAGTTCAAACTCCCTTCACCTGGTTGTCTAGGTCTCAGTTGATGAGTTAGGAACTCCCCCCACCTGGTTGTCTAGGTCTCAATTGATGAGTTGGGAACTCCTCTCACCTGGTTGTCTAGGTCTTAATTGATGAGTTAGGAACTCCCCTCACCTGGTTGTCTAGGTCTTAAATGATGAGTTCGAAACTCCCTTCACCTGGTTGTCTAGGTCTTAATTAATGAGTTAGGAACTCCCCTCACCTGGTTGTCTAGGACTTAATTGGACACAAATTGAAATGAAAAAAAACAAAAACCAGCCGACACTAGGACCTACATGGAATGAGTTTGACGCCTCTGTTTGTAGCTCTAAGATTATGATTTTGGGTTTGGGTTCTAAGGGATAGAGTCCTGTGGCCCATTGTGACATAGCTACGTGGCTCTGCAACCCCCGTCTGCAGGGGTTGAACAGCCTGACCGCGCAACTCCCGAAAATTCTGCGTAGGCGGCTGCCATTCAACTACTTAAATGTGATGATGGATAAATAGCTTGAACCGCGTTGAGAACTCGAAAAGTATGAATGCCAACAGACAAATATTCTAGAAAAATTTGGTTTGGATGTTTTTAAAACGTAGGTTTGGAATTTGGCCTTACACCATAATTGTCAGACTGATGGTGCAGTAGTACCGAAGAGTGAGACTGACTGGGGAACTTACTTGTGCCTCTGGAGGTACTTTGTGGAGCGGCCCCAGTTCGGCCAGCTCCATGACCAGCATGAGGCTCTCGGCCTCGCAGATACCGATCATGCGGACGATGTAGGGGTTGTCCAGCTGCTGCATGGCGTTGGCTTCCCGCAGCATCTCCTCCTTCACTGCTGGGTTGTTGTCGTCATTCTTCAGGATCTTCACTGCCACCGGCTTCTCTGTCCTGGGGAGATGGAGAGATGAAGTCACCGCTTAGTGGAAAGCTAATGGCCAGCATATTTTTTAATGATGTTGTGAGATGTTTTTCAGACTGTGCATTGTGCACTTTACTTACCTTCTATGTAACTTTGTACTATTGTTGCTGCTAATGTTGATAATTAGTATTGGTATATTTACAGTATTTTGATGGCTGCCATGCCTGAAGCACTAGCATTGTATGTAGTAAATTTGTGTGTAATATCTCAGTATCATTGTGATTCATGTGTATTTTTAAACATGTTTTTTTACATCTCATGTGCTCCTTGATGCAAAACCTATTTCCCTCTGGGATAAATAAAGTTGAAACTTGAATTTGAAGCCTAGCTACTTTATAGCTAACTGAAATGCTAGCTGTTACATACAAGTTTAGCAGTTATAGTTTTTCTTCTTTTCTTTAACTTTTATTTTGACAGGGAGGGATGCTATTAGGTGACATCAATAATTTCCCCCAGGTTATTTTCCCCAATGTGTGAGGCTAGCTAGTTGTCTGACCTCTGCTGCAGCATCCTTGCTAGCAGTGTTGTAGAGCCAGTCTACATCGTTCCCAAGACCAAAAATGTTGTGTCTCGGTCTTGTCTTGGTGTCAGATACATTTTTACCTGGTCTTAACTCAGCCTCAGACAATGAGGACTCATTATTTTCGAGACCAGCCAAAACCAGAGTCAGTCAGAGCATAAAATCGCTTCGCCTGGCCAAATACCCACATTCCTTTGATGACAAATTAATATCATATTGCCTATGAAACCTTGGCTTCCTGTTTTACTGGTAACATTACTGTCATTTCTTTCATTGAAAGCATGGAGGAGGAGTGTGATGGTGTGGGGGTGCTTTGCTGGTGACACTGTCTGTGATTTATTTAGAATTCAAGGCACACTTAACCAGCATGGATACCACAGCACCATCCCTTCTGATTTGGGCTTAGTGGGACTATCATTTGTTTTCGACAGGACGTGACCCAACACACCTCCAGGCTGTGTAAAGAGCTATTTGACCAATAAGGAGAGTGATGGAGAGCTGCATCAGATGATCTGGCCTCCACAATCACCGAACTCAACCCAATTGAGATGGTTTTGGGATGAGTTGGACCGCAAAGTGAAGGAAAAGCAACCAACAAGTACTCAGCATATGTGGGAACTCCTTCCAAGTCTATTGGAAAAACATTCCAGGTGAAGCTGGTTGAGAGAATGCCAAGTGTGTGAAAAGCTGTCATCAAGGCAAAGGAATTTGGCCTACTTTGAAGAATCTCAAATATAAAAATATATTTTGATTGGTTACTGCATGATTCAATATATGTTATTTCATAGTTTTTGATAAGTCTTCACTATTTTTCTACAATATAGAAAAATAAAGAAAAACCCTTGAATGAGAAGTGCGTCTAAAACTTTTTGACTGTATATACTGTATATACTATATATATATATATATATATATATATATATATATATATATATATATATATATATATATATATATATATATATATATATTTATTTTAAATCTATTAAACCTGTTTTGTGTTAGTGATAACTATTTATGTAATTGCCTCATCATACATCTATTTCACCATTCTTAATGTCAAAAGAATACATATATTTGTTCTGAAATATGAACACAGAAAAACGGGTCATTAAACTCTTATTAATGTTAAATTAGCTACCAGATGCTACTGCAGCGGAGGTCAGCTAACAGTATCTAGCTTAGCCTTATGCAGTTACATCACCTGCATGAAGACATGATATCATTATTTGTCACTGAACTATGACGTCTGGTTTAATGGTATCGGCAGGCTGACAGCGGAAATATTATGAATAATCATATTAGGTTGTATTTTATTGGACTATCACAAAAAAATGGAAGAATATGAAATTGGAAACAGCAATTCATATTTTCCTTTTAAACTGTGAAGGTTCGTACTTCCTAAATATTGTAGATGCCCTTCATGACAGTCCCAAAGTTCCCAGAGCCCAACTCTCCATCTTCCAGGAAGAGCTGTTTGCGGTCCACAGTGGAGGTCCTCAGCTCGTCTGGGTCAGCGTAAGGACTCTCGTACACCTCTGTGTCCATTGGCATGGACTCTGAGACAAGACACACACCCCATACAGTGTGATAACATCAATTTCGATTCAATTCAATTCAATACAACTTTGGGCTGCAGCAGTACATCAAAATATATATCTCACGAATACAAGAGTGGGCCACTCCAAACAGGATTTGTCTCAAAAGTCATGACCCCCTCCCATCACTCACCTTTGCTGACCATATTATTTGGAGCCCTGGTGTCATAAGGGTTGAGGTTATCTGTGGTTTTGCTGTGAGAGGCACCCCTGCCCTATTACAGGATACAATGAGAGAGGGGTCAAGGTACAAAGAATATGGATTGTACATAGATAATTTGGAGAGAGCACTGCCGGAATGTAACCTGAAATGGTTTGATTGGTTGGTTGATTGATTGACACACAGAAGCATAAACGACCCTTGACCTTCTCAAGCAGAACACCAATCTCTCTCCTTCATGGAACACTTATTACAGTGATCAAAATACACCACAGTTGATATGGTTGCCATTTGTGTGGTTTTTAAATGGGAGCTTCACATAGTATGGTATGCTGTGTGTCACCTTCAGAATACTTTGAATACCTTTTTTTGGTTGTGCATGAAAGACATGTTTTTTTTCTCCAAATTCACACATCTCACTGTAGATGATGCCATCAGGTGATTGATTAAAGGTGAAAGGTGGGGTGGGTCACTGGAGATTACTATCGAGTAAAAAAAATTCTCTCATTTCAATGTGGTTTTCCAAATGGAATTAAACTCTTAATTCCAGTGTGTGTACTCTAAATTAGACATGTTTCTCCTAGTGACATCCTTACTCAAGTACTATGTTGTGAATGTGGAGAAAGGCTTACTACCGTCACAAAGTATTCTTAAGGTACATCGTATCACACGTTGCCTGGCGACTCAAACGGAATCCTTTCCGTTGCTCTATACCAGGGACCATCGTCAAAGTCGTTTGTGGTGACGTCAAAACGAGGGCTGTTGTACAAAACATAGTGTGACTGGATCACCTCTAACCAATCAGAGTATCAAAGCCAATGACGGAATTTCAAACAGCCGTCTTATTCACATGTGTCATGGCTCTGGCCCAACCCCATCGGTTTCTGGGACTAATCAGATTGGTTAGAACGTGTTTGCGTTCTAGAAATTGTTGGGGAGGTACTCAGGTCCAGACTAATTGCGGAGAAGAAACTAACGTCCGAGGACGTGGCATAGTGTTTGGCAGGAGCAAGGAGTTTGGGTAGCCAGGCTTGTTATATCAACGTAGGTCTACAATGTAGATATACAACTGAATGCTTTTTTTGTTGTTACATTGATTTGTGTCTTCGTGTGCGGAAACACTGCAATTACAAGGGAATCCATGAAGGAGAAGAGACTCTGCATCAACAACAACAAAGTAAATGGAATGAATGATTCACGCAGAAGGGAAAAGTGAAAACCAAGGGCAGATGTCAGGAACTTTAAACACATGCATTTGAAGGAGGGCTAGGGAACAAATGTAACCAAGAGCCAGCTCACTGACAATTTTGTCCCTTACCCCTGCTTTAAGGCATGGCATGCCTAAATTCGGAAGCGTTCATTAGCTTAACTACCACTTGAGAAATGTAATCCCATGGGACTGAACACCAAGAACTGAACTGGTTCACTTCCTCACAACTTTATCTCTATGGAAACAACATCCATTTTTTTTGCACTGATAAACAACTGTCTACACTACGGAGTACCTATGAGACTTTAATGTTTCCATAAGGGTTTTGTAATTACCCAACGTGTCCTCTAGGTGGCGTAAAAGTTCTAATCGACTGTAATGATGTCTGTTTGACTCAGGTCAGTCCTCAATTATTAAATGATAAAACAAAATTTAAATAGAGTAAAGATCCTTGGATAAAGGAAGATTGTATCACTTTATAAACTATGAATTTCAAGAAACTAATATCTGAAGTTCTTGTCAAAGAAAGACAATTAATTCTGCGGATTGAAGAAAGCGATATGATTCTTGTCAAGAAAGACAATTAATTCTCACAGTTGGAGATCATGATGAATAAACATGTTCATCAACCAGAAGTAATTCTACTAGTCAATTGAAAATATTTAATTCACTTTAAAAATCACAAGTGTGACATTCCAAATGTTGTCTGAACATATTGCGTTGATGAGTAATTAGTTGATTTATTATCATGGGCCTTTCTCAAAATCAGGTAGCACAGTGATACTATATTAAAGGTACACTCACAAGATGACATCAGTCACATTGGCAAGATAGTTTTGTAAGTAGTAAGACCTGTCGTGTATGATGACGTCAGTCATGCAGACTGTCTCTTTAAGGGCTCGATTAACTCCGTATCGCAGGAGTTCAGCGTTACAACGTTCACGGTAAACGTTGCATATGCCGGACTCAATAGGAAATCACCGCCTTTAGAATTAAAATCTCCATAGCACAGAACTTCCACGATGCGGATTTAATCAAGCCTGAGTCAGTCGGCTACATTCAATTGATTACATTTCTAAGGTCATCTCTTCACACTTTTTAATTTCTTGGGGAATGTGAGGGGATATGAATGGAGGAAGAGTGCAGGTAAGTTTCAGAGAGGGGTGTTAGTATGTAACCAGAGGAAATCCACACTTTGAGCAAAAATCACACTTTTTTGAGTGTTAAGGGTTGGGGGATGCGCAGGGCCTACTGTACCACTGTAGGGGTTAAGAGGGGGAGGAGGTGTGTTAGAGACACCTTTTTTCGACCAGGTATGGGTATGGAGTAGGATTTGATTCTGGTGAGCATTCCACCTGCCGCCTCCAATAGCTAGAAACCACAGTTTCAGAGAGGGTCATGTTATTAAAGGGAAATGGTTATTTTGAAGTCTGTTTAGTTGAGGGGGAAAATGTTAGCTCACATATTCTGAACAAAAGGTGCAATGCTGAAACACTTTTTTCCCTCATCGGAAAGCTCTGCAATCAATGCATTCTTTTCTTTCTTCTCCATTTTCCATGTATTCCTGTAACATTTGACCGTTTAACAGCTGGGTTGGAATTCAATCAAATCTGCAAAGTTTGCACTGTGTGGGGGAAAATCATTTTTACTGTTTCACATTCAAGGTCATTTTTAAGTAATGTTATAATTTATACAGTGTTTACTGGGTGAAACCAAACGAAACTCATTAAGATTTTTTTTTTACGTGAAAATGTTCTCATGTAAGGAAAAAGACATGGATGATTATTTACCCAGATAACACTTCCTTCTGGGGATTATGGGCTGTTTAAAGATAAACCGAACCAGAGATTACAGTTTCTCATGGCCCGTAGACTACATTCAGGGTAAGAAAAACATCTAACATCAAGTTGTAAAACACTGAACTTTCCCTTTTAATAAAGTATTTCACAAAGATGAGGGAAGGTAAGCATTTGGGGAATTCCTTCTCAGTACTTCATCATGAAGTACATTACAGTGCGAACATGATCATGCGTAAACATGATTGATAGGATGTGTGCTTGTTTGATAAAGTAAATAATAATAAATAATATATGCCATTTAGCAGACGCTTTTATCCAAAGCGACTTACAGTCATGTGTGCATACATTCTACGTATGGTAAAGGGCAATAAAGTTTGTAAAAACAAAATCAACACATTCTGTATTATTGGAGACTAGACCAAACACCAGATTGATTGACGCATGAAGAAAGCTCATAGGCTTGTCTTCAGAAACTATTCTCACACCTTGACTTTTTCCACATTGTGTTGTGTTACAGCCTGAATTTTCAATTGATTGAACTGAGTGGCCTAGTTACAGTTTTGGCTTAAATCGGCTTGAAAATCTATGGCAAGTCTTGCATATGGCTGTCTAGCAATGATCAACCAACTCTTCAAACAGGGCTTGAGGAATGTTTTCAAGAATAATGGGCAAATATTGCACAATCCAGGTGTGCAAAGCTCTTAAAGACTTACCCAGAAAGACACACAGCTCTTAGAGACTTACCCAGAAAGACACACAGCTCTTAGAGACTTACCCAGAAAGACACACAGCTCTTAGAGACTTACCCAGAAAGACACACAGCTCTTAGAGACTTACCCAGAAAGGCACACAGCTCTTAGATACTTACCCATAAAGACACACAGCTCTTAGAGACTTACCCAGAAAGACACACAGCTCTTAGAGACTTACCCAGAAAGACTCACAGCTCTTAGAGACTTGCCCAGAAAGACACACAGCTCTTAAAGACTTACCCAGAAAGACACACAGCTCTTAGAGACTTACCCAGAAAGACACACAGCTCTTAAAGACTTACCCAGAAAGACACACAGCTCTTAATATAATATAATATTAAGACTTACCCAGAAAGACACACAGCTCTTAGAGACTTACCCAGAAAGACACACAGCTCTTAAAGACTTACCCAGAAAGACACACAGCTCTTAGAGACTTACCCAGAAAGACACACAGCTCTTAAAGACTTACCCAGAAAGACACACAGCTCTTAGAGACTTACCCAGAAAGACACACAGCTCTTAGAGACTTACCCAGAAAGACTCACAGCTCTTAGAGACTTACCCAGAAAGACACACAGCTCTTAGAGACTTACCCAGAAAGACACACAGCTCTTAGAGACTTACCCAGAAAGACACACAGCTCTAAAAGACTTACCCAGAAAGACTCACAGCTCTTAAACACTTACCCAGAAAGACAAAACAGCTCTTACAGACTTACCCAGAAAGACACACAGCTCTTAAAGACTTACCCAGAAAGACACACAGCTCTTAGAGACTTACCCAGAAAGACACACAGCTCTTAGAGACTTACCCAGAAAGACACACAGCTCTTAGAGACTTACCCAGAAAGACACACAGCTCTTAGAGACTTACCCAGAAAGACACACAGCTCTAAAAGACTTACCCAGAAAGACACACAGCTCTTAGAGACTTACCCAGAAAGACACACAGCTCTTAGAGACTTACCCAGAAAGACACACAGCTCTTAAAGACTTACCCAGAAAGACACACAGCTCTTAAAGACTTACCCAGAAAGACACACAGCTCTTAGAGACTTACCCAGAAAGACACACAGCTCTTAGAGACTTACCCAGAAAGACTCACAGCTCTTAGAGACTTACCCAGAAAGACACACAGCTCTTAGAGACTTACCCAGAAAGACACACAGCTCTTAGAGACTTACCCAGAAAGACACACAGCTCTAAAAGACTTACCCAGAAAGACTCACAGCTCTTAAAGACTTACCCAGAAAGAGAAAACAGCTCTTACAGACTTACCCAGAAAGACACACAGCTCTTAAAGACTTACCCAGAAAGACACACAGCTCTTAGAGACTTACCCAGAAAGACACACAGCTCTTAAAGACTTACCCAGAAAGACACACAGCTCTTAGAGACTTACCCAGAAAGACACAAAGCTCTTAGAGACTTACCCAGAAAGACACACAGCTCTTAGAGACTTACCCAGAAAGACACACAGCTCTTAGAGACTTACCCAGAAAGACACACAGCTCTTAAAGACTTACCCAGAAAGACACACAGCTCTTAGAGACTTACCCAGAAAGACACACGGCTCTTAGAGACTTACCCAGAAAGACTCACAGCTCTTAGAGACTTACCCAGAAAGACACACAGCTCTTAAAGACTTACCCAGAAAGACACACAGCTCTTAAAGACTTACCCAGAAAGACACACAGCTCTTAGAGACTTACCCAGAAAGACACACGGCTCTTAGAGACTTACCCAGAAAGACTCACAGCTCTTAGAGACTTACCCAGAAAGACACACAGCTCTTAAAGACTTACCTAGAAAGACACACAGCTCTTAGAGACTTACCCAGAAAGACTCACAGCTGTATTCGCTGCCAAAGGTGATGCTAACATGGCTTGACTCAAAAGGGTGTATAATTTTCCATGAATAAAAAATAACAAAGTATAGAATTTTTCTTCCACTTTGACTTTAGAGTATTTTTTGTAGATTGTTCCACAAAATGTGGAAAAAGTCAAGGGGTGTGAATACTTTCTGAAGGCACTTCAATAAGGAAGTACTGTATGTGATGTATAATATGTCAGTATTATATAGTGAAGTAGAGGGTATTTATTGTCTAGTGAAGTAGAGGGTATTTATTGTATAGTGAAGTAGAGGGTATTTGTTGTATAGTGAAGTAGAGGGTATTTATTGTATAGTGAAGTAGAGGGTATCTATTGTCTAGTGAAGTAGAGGGTATTTATTGTATAGTGAAGTAGAGGGTATTTATTGTATAGTGAAGTAGAGGGTATTTATTTTATAGTGAAGTAGAGGGTATTTATTGTATAGTGAAGTAGAGGGTATTGTATAATGTAGTGTTATTCATGTTATTTTTCATGTTATTTGTGTCAACATGCCAGTGCTATCAACAAGTACACAACGTATAAACTGTGTGTTTTGCAGGCATCTTTTAAATGACACTGCTTATTGAAAAATACTGTTTCTGTGTTTGCTCTTCATAGGGGTGAATAAAAAAAATGAAAATAATATTTCTCATAAGACTGGATGTCAACCTGGTTGGTGTAGTTTATGACAATGTGTAAAGAGCCTACTGATATTTGTTTCTCTTAATTTGTCAATGATTATACACACACACACACACACACACACACACACACACACACACACACACACACACACACACACACACACACACACACACACACACACACACACACACACACACACACACACACACACACACACACAC
>NC_060183.1:78212685-78222685 GCF_021184085.1 Oncorhynchus gorbuscha | reverse complement strand
ATAGTACAGTAGGGTCAGAAAATGATTGTCCAACTTGATAAAAGATAAGCAAAAATGACTGTATAAAATAATTTAAATACTGAGCTATATTGTATACTCAATTATTTATTTAATATTTATTATAATACAATTGCTCAGAGAAAGAGATTTTATTATTCACACCCCTGTTTAAAATACTTTACCTTGCGAAGATAACGACACATCAAAATATTCACCCCCATATTTCGCAGTAGGTATGGGGCTCTGTTTTGCTCATGCACTGGTGTGTGTGGCCCAAAGAGCTCCATTTTCATGTCATCCAATCAATGTAAACGCCTGGAGTTTGCTAAACGGCATTGGCATTTGGATTAGAACCAGATTAGAACTAGAATCAGATGACATGAAAATGGTGCTCTTTGGCCATGCACACAAGTGATGAGTTTGGCCATGCACACCAGTGATGAGTTTGGCCATGCACACCAGTGATGAGTTTGGCCATGCACACCAGTGATGAGTTTGGCCATGCACACCAGTGATGAGTTTGGCCATACACCAGTGATGAGTTTGGCCATGCCCACCAGTGATGAGTTTGGCCATGCACACCAGTGATGAGTTTGGCCATGCACACCAGTGATGAGTTTGGCCATGCACACCAGTGGTTGGCCATGCACACCAGTGATGAGTTTGGCCATGCACACCAGTGAGTTTGGCCATGCACCAGTGATGAGTTTGGCCATGCACACCAGTGATGAGTTTGGCCATGCACCAGTGGTGAGTTTGTATGCACCAGTGATGAGTTTGGCCATGCACACCAGTGATGAGTTTGGCCATGCACACCAGTGATGAGTTTGGCCATGCACACCAGTGATGAGTTTGGCCATGCACACCAGTGATGAGTTTGGCCATGCACACCAGTGATGAGTTTGGCCATGCCCACCAGTGATGAGTTTGGCCATGCACACCAGTGATGAGTTTGGCCATGCACACCAGTGATGAGTTTGGCCATGCACACCAGTGATGAGTTTGGCCATGCACACCAGTGATGAGTTTGGCCATGCACACCAGTGATGAGTTTGGCGTTGATATGTGACTGCATGAACAGAAAAGACCCCCATACCTACTGTAAAATATGGTGGTGGATCTTTGATCTATTGAGGCTCTTTGCTTACACTTGTCCTGGGGTTCTTGTTTAGGTCAATGGCATCATGAACTTTAGCCAGTACCAGGAGATTTTGGCCAGATACCACACCTCCTCAGGTCTTAATGGCTTAAATATAATATATGCACAAACTGTTTCGACTGGGAAGCATGCGATAGGCTTTACGCAGTTCTACCTCCAACCAAACAACACTGTGCTCGCTGTCAATCTGATTGAATCTATCCCTACAAGGCCTATATCCATCTATCAGGTCTGTATTATAGGGAGGTTTCCTGGAGACAGATCAAGCCTAATCCTGGACTAAGCATTTTCAATAGAGAGTAAACCTTTTGAATCCAGGACTAGGCCTAATCTGTGTCCGGGAAACTGGCCCTATAAATTGAAGTGTGTTTAAAGTGGGACCTTAAATAATTCTACAGTCTGCGATGTTACCTGCCACAGTGTGTCAAACTTCTTCCCATCAGGAATGGAGAGCTTGCCAGCCTTGTCCTTATCGATGCGATAATGCATGACTTGTGACCCATGTAGGAGACACAGGGCGTAGGAACCATTCAGGTCCCGCTGTCTGATCCTGGAGGGAGACATATGGAAGAGACACAGATGAACATAAGAAGGTGGAAACAAACTGCCCTCTAACGTCAGGGCAGCTGCGACTGTGATATGTTGCTTTCACACCTAGCTATCTTCTATGATGAAAGCACTAATTGGATAAGAACGTCTGCTAAATGACTAAAATGTCAAAATGAACACAGGAAACTGAGCTATGGCACTGAATATAGGTCCCTGTGTGGCTCAGCTGGTAGAATTGGTAGAGCATGGTTGTGGGCTTGTTTCCACGGAGGACCAGTACAAAAAAGTCAAAAAATTTATCCACTCACTAACTGTAAGTCTCTCTGGATAAGAGCATCTGCTAAATGACTAACATGTGTACTTGAAAGAGTGCTAGAGTTACAATAAACTAACTTTCATCAAGGTTAGTACAGTGCATGGATGGGCTAATATTCTTCAGTAGATATGCCTTCGGTAGTAGCTCATGGTGCATGACTACTGTAAACCCCCGAAACAATCATTCCTATTGGTACGTGACTGTGTAGTCGATAACTTGATGAAAAGTGACCCCACAACACAGGAAACTGAGCTACAGTACTGAATGATGAATTCTGCGTAGCTCAGTTGGTAGACCACAGTGCTTGCAATACCAGAGTTGTGGGTTTGATTCCCACAGAGGGGCAGTATGAAAATATATGCTTTCACTACTGTAAGTCGCTCTGGATAAGAATGTCTGATAAATTACCCTGAAATACATTACTACACTAGATGACAACATTGATGAATTAATATTCACAAATAAAAGTTGTTGTTTCATCGAACTCCTTTTTGAAATAGAATTGCAGAATTCCTTATGATTGCTTGCATTTGAGAATCCTAACTGTAAATGGTTTACAAAAATACATATTTAAATATGAAAATGCATATTTAAATATGAAAATGCACATTTAAGTACAAAAAAATGCATATTTAAATATGAAAATTAATTAAAAATAAATCCAAATTTGTTGAAACACACTGAAGAAATGGAAATTGTGGAGGGAAAGGCTCTTGTTGTATACACCAAGGTTGAGGTCATTCAAATGTTATCAATTCAATTCAGGATATGAATAAAAAATGTATAAATTAATCCAAAATAATAAAATAGGACACAATTTTCAATACGTTGAACGCTGAGAAATAGTTTTGAGGAAAATACTGCAAAGAGCACCTTCTAGAATGTTCTCATTAGATAAAGTAGAGCAGTCAAAAACCCCTCCCCCTTTGGTCACTCCAGGAAGTCCTCTGCAAACTGTCACAACGGAAACCGCAGCCTGCTTCTCTCTCTACAGCCTAGGCCACTGCTGGCGCCTCGCAGCACAAACTTATCTTACTATAAATAGTGTAGACTACAGACCTCTCCTGTATGTCTTCTATCTTCTTTTCAGCGTAGCAAATCTACACCACTTTGCTTTTAACTTAAAAAATATATATTTTTTACAAGCTCTAAGAGCTGACATGAACATGTCAGAATTGGCTCGGAAAAAATACCTACAAAGGTTTTTATCATCTAGAATTTTCTGCTATGTCATATCCTCACATGATTTTTGTTAGGATCTCAAATAGAATTACAAAGTTTAAGTTAAGAGTAGATCATAGCTACTAACAGGACTTCACACAACCATGACACATAGTTTTTTAAGTAAAGTTGACTGGTGTTACCTTATGGCAGGTTCATACATTTTTACACCTTACAGTTTTACCCGAGGCCATTCAAAAGCAAACCATGAGATAATAATAATAATGTTACAATAGACAGCCATAGTCATTTTAAGTGGTCCCTTACAGAAATTTGCCATTGGTGCGAGAGCCCATCTGGAGCCGTGATTCAGAGTCCTCACGTGTGATGGTGTGATGGAACCAGGGCATCTTCTCATGGGCGGTGGTGGCAACCAGCTTCTCCAGCTGAGGTCTCTGGCTAATGATGGCCTGTTCCAGGGCCGCACCCTGAGGACATAACACAATGACATCTGACCCGTCCCCGAACACTTTATGAACTTTATCAGTTCATAGTTATGATAATGGTAAGATTAGACCGTTCTAAAATTGGGCAATGATAAGTTATTTGTATTGCTATCAATTGGTTATGGCCATTGAATACCAGGTAATCTTACAGTTTGTGCTTTTAAAGTAATAAAGATACATAACTTTAACAGGTCTCCCTCTCATCTTCAAAGGGAAAACTTGAAAAGCCTTCTGACTTATTGGACTGTTGGAAGCAAAATAGATTTCCTATCTCTGACAACGTTTTCCATGGTCCAGCTGAGGTCTCTGGCTAATGATGGCCTGCACTCCTGAGGACATAGCACAATGACATCTGACCTGTCCCCGACCACTTTATGGCTGCTTCAAGCAATAGGGAAGGTATACCATGATGGTAGAAATAGCCGACCCGAGCCTGCAGTTTGCAACTAATGTCCTGCTATTCTGTACATTTCAGCAAGGTGGAGAGAATTGTTTTGCCGTTTTAAAGCAGTTTGCTGCAATTCTACATTTTGCCATTGGGCAGAGAAGATTGTTCAATTTTACAACTAATTTCATGCAATTCTACTCATTTTATATGCGTTAGTGAGAAAAATATGCAATTTTACAACTAATTTCCTGCTATACTACACATTTTGGCATAGGGTGGAGAGATTTTTGGTAACTTACCAAAATAAACATTTTTGCTGACATGGGCTTTTTGAGTAAGAATATAAAAACTGCTGATGCACAACTACATTCAGAAATGGCACTTTATGTACTCTACTATTGTTACTCCAATTAAAATTAATCCTAATCAAATCAAATCAACAGTAAGTTGAGACCCAGTCTAAGTCTTCAATCTGATAACTTTAGGCCTACTCTACAGTAGTAACACATTTGAGACAGCATTGGGTCATTTCCCTTTCAATCAATCACTATTTCATTTACCTTTATTTTGGTCACTAAAGTTGGAATAGAGTAACAACATGGCATTAAGGTTCACTTCAGGTAAAGTCAGGTGTAAAATAAATACATTAATGAAGGAATAAATTAATAAACCAACCAACCAACTAACCGATGAATAAATGAATGAAGGAATGAATCAATGAATAAATGAAGGAATGAATCAATGAATAAATGAAGGAATGAATCAATGAACCAATTAATAAATGAATGAAGGAATGAATCAATGAACCAATTAATAAATGAATGAAGGAATGAATCAATGAACCAATTAATAAATGAATGAAGGAATGAATCAATGAACCAATTAATAAATGAATGAAGGAATGAATCAATAAAAATATGAAGGAATGAATCAATGAACCAATTAATAAATGAATGAAGGAATGAATCAATAAAAATATGAAGGAATGAATCAATGAACCAATTAATAAATGAATGAAGGAATGAATCAATAAAAATATGAAGGAATGAATCAATGAACCAATTAATAAATGAATGAAGGAATGAATCAATGAACCAATTAATAAATGAATGAAGGAATGAATCAATAAAAATATGAAGGAATGAATCAATGAACCAATGAATAAATGAATGAACCAACCAACCAACTAACCAGTGAATCAGTCAACCCAAGTATTTCTACTAACCTGCAGGTTCCAGGTCTTTTTCACATACTCTCTGATCAGCTTCTCCTTGAGGTCCTCAAAAGGCCCCACCTTGGGCTGCATGCCCTTGGGCCTGTTGTAGGGCATCTTCAGCAGACACACCAGCCCTTCGCATTTCTGGGAGTGGTAGTCAATCACATCCACGGGGGTTCGGTGGCTCTTCCCCCCAACGATGGCGTACGTCTCGTTGAGCTCCCTCTCTATGGTATAGTGGTAACACTCCCGTCTGTAGGCCACTGACAGGGCGTAGCCCCCTAAGTAGCTCCGGCTCTGCCGTAGCAGGTACATGCCGTCTCCCATGCCCCCCTGTTGCAGGTAGCCCTCTGCGTCCTCCCGGGTGATGTTGCCATAAAAGAAGGGCAAGGCATTTACATTGTCGGCCATTTTGTCTTCTGGTTCTTGGCTGCACTGGAAATCACCGAAAGAAGCTTTGCTGTGACTCTCTCAATGGAGACCTACGAGAGGGAACGGATTCAAAAGATCACGATACAGTGAAATGTGCAGGACTCCTGTTGGTATCCGACCTGTGAGAATGTAGTACCTATCCATCGTTTGACAACACACACATCTAACCCCACTCAAAGCTTCTGTAAAACCTATTTTACTAATACTTGCATTTACTGATGATGACAGATATTGTGTAGTAGTTAGTACTATCTAACAAATTGTACCTACACTGTTATTACACTGTACCTGACAAGTGCCAGCCATGTAACTACTGTTCAATGGGGGGCGGCAATATGGGACAGTGAATTCCATAGACAGAACTTACATCAACATATTGACTATGGCTAATTCAAACATGTTGAATAAAAGGTTAATATACTTCAAACCCTACATTAATATTGCTACTGTGCTATATGACTGATACAAGGATGTTCCAAAAGACAGGACAGCCTCATCACACAGTAACTCTACAGTAAAGGCCTGTGTGGCAGACGCAGTGTGAAACACGCCCGCAACACTTCACTGCATCTCTGAGCAGAATTCAGTGAGCCGTGTTCACACACAGTATGACAACCAGATAGCACAACCCTAGAGTCTCTACTGCAGCATGTTCATTTGACATTTCTAGTTATTTGGCAGATGCTTTTGTCCAGAGCGACTTACAATTAGTACATTCATCTTAAGATGAGGTGAGACACCAACATATATCACAATCATATCAAGTACATTTTCCTCTCAAAGTATTTATCAGCAAAGTCAAAACTAGTGTGAAAAGATACATTTGTTAAATAAGTGCGTTTTTAAGATAATCTTGAAAGAAGTAGGTGTTTCAGACATGTTCAGAAAATGAGCAGGGACTCCGTTGTCCTGACTTTAGGGAGAATCTTGTTCCACAATTGGGGTTCCATGACAGAGAAGACCCGAGGTGGCAGAACAGAGTTTTTGGGTAGGGATGTAGGGTTTGAGTATAACCTGAAGTTAAGGGGGGGGGGGAGCTGATCCGTAGGTAAGCACTAAAGGTCTTGTAGATGTATTTATTAAAATAAAATATTTTAACTAGGCAAGTCAGTTAAGAACAAATTCTTATTTTCAATGATGGCCTAGGAACAGTGGGTTAACTGCCAATTCAGGGACAGAACGACAGATTTGTACCTTGTCAGCTCGGGGGTTGCAACCTTCTGGTTACTAGTCCAACACCCTAGCCACTAGGCTACCCTGCCGCCCCAGATGATGTGCTCTTCGACTGGAAGTTAGTGGAGGAGCGGCGTGACAAGGAGAACTTGGGAAGGTTGAACACCAGGCGGGCCATGGCATTCTGAAGACGTTTCAGGGGTTTGATGGTACATGAAGGTAAGCCCAGCCAACAGAGAGTTGCAGTAGTCTAGACGGAAGATGACAAGTGCCTGGATTAGGACCGGCGCCGCTTCCTGTGTGAGGAAAGGTCATACTCTATGGATGTGATAGAGCATGAACCTTCGGAAGCGCATCACTGCTTTGATGTTTGCAGGGAATGACAGGGTGTTGTCAAGGGTCACACCTATTTTTAGAGGTTGGAATTTAGCACGTATAGCTCATTAACATGTAGGGCGCAACGATTGGTGTCACCTCGTTAAGTCAGTATGTGTTACACCTGTGCTGGTTGCCATCTTGTTTGCGGGAAGGTGTTCAACCTATGCTGGTTGCCATCTCGTTAGTGGGAAGGTGTTTCACCTATGCTGGTTGCCATCTCGTTAGTGGGAAGGTCTTTCACCTATGCTGGTTGCCATCTCGTTAGTGGGAAGGTGTTTCACCTATGCTGGTTGCCATCTCGTTAGTGGGAAGGTGTTTAACCTGTGCTGGTTGCCATCTCGTTAGTGGGAAGGTGTTTAACCTGTGCTGGTTGCCATCTCATTAGTGGGAAGGTGTTTAACCTGTGCTGGTTGCCATCTCATTAGTGGGAAGGTGTTTCACCTATGCTGGTTGCCATCTCGTTAGTGGGAAGGTGTTTCACCTATGCTGGTTGCCATCTCGTTAGTGGGAAGGTGTTTCACCTATGCTGGTTGCCATCTCGTTAGTGGGAAGGTGTTTCACCTATGCTGGTTGCCATCTCGTTAGTGGGAAGGTGTTTCACCTATGCTGGTTGCCATCTCGTTAGTGGGAAGGTGTTTAACCTGTGCTGGTTGCCATCTCGTTAGTGGGAAGGTGTTTAACCGGTGCTGGTTGCCATCTCGTTAGTGGGAAGGTGTTTAACCGGTGCTGGTTGCCATCTCGTTAGTGGGAAGGTGTTTAACCTATGCTGGTTGCCATCTCGTTAGCGGGAAGGTGTGTAACCTGTGCTGGTTGCCATCTCGTTAGTGGGATGGTGTTTCACCTATGGATGCAAAGACTGATAGTCCATGAGATGAATATGATCAGTTCATATTTATGATAATGGTAAGAGTAGACAGTTCTAAAATTGGGCAATGATAAGTTATTTGTATTGCTATCAATTGGTTATGGCCATTGAATACCAGGTAATCTTACAGTTTGTGCTTTTAAAGTAATAAGGTACTATAACTTTAACAGTCTCCCTCTCATTTTCAAGGAAAACTTGAAAAGTCTTCTGACTTATTGGACTATTGGGAAGCAAAATAAATTCCTATCTCTGACAATGTTTTCAATGGTAACTTAGCAATTGGTGAAGGAATGAAACTGATGAGTCATGCTAATTCTTTGGAGGAAAGTGTATGAGGTAGTAACCCTGGCCTGAGGACAGACAGGTAGTAACCCTGGCCTGAGGACAGACAGGTAGTAACCCTGGCCTGAGGACAGACAGGTAGTAACCCTGGCCTGAGGACAGACAGGTAGTAGCCGTGGCCTGAGGACAGACAGATAGTAGCCGTGGCCTGAGGACAGACAGGTAGTAGCCGTGGCCTGAGGACAGACAGGTAGTAACCCTGGCCTGAGGACAGACAGGTAGTAGCCGTGGCCTGAGGACAGACAGGTAGTAGCCGTGGCCTGAGGACAGACAGGTAGTAACCCTGGCCTGAGGACAGACAGGTAGTAGCCGTGGCCTGAGGACAGACAAGGAAGGTATGTGGTAAGCACAGGGACAGACAGGTAGCCAACCTGACACGGACAGACAGGTAGTAACCGTGTACGAGGACAGACAGAGTAATGCTTCCGTGGCCTGAGGACAGACAGTGAAATAGCTTGACAGCCTGGTGTGAACGTAGTAACCTGACGCGAGGACAGACAGGTAATGCCGTGGCCTGAGGACAGACAGGTAGTAGCCGTGGCCTGAGGACAGACAGGTAGTAGCCGTGGCCTGAGGACAGACAAGTATACTTATATTCATTATATTTTACTGACTGTGAAGTGTACTTTCAATACTACAGTTACTGTGGGTGTTTCATTGGAACTTAAGAAGGAGATCTATTTACAGTAAGTAGGTGGTAAGTCATGACACTCATCCATCCAATGACTATTTCTTTCCTCTCCCAAGTTCCTTTTGTGGTCACCTGCAAGGCACGTAACGTTTATCATTGTACAGGAGCCTTCAAAGTATAAACAACCCTTGACGTTTTCCACATTTGTTGTGTTACAGCCTGAAGTTAAAATGGAATAAAACTGGCCTACACTTAATACCCCATAATGTCAAAGTGGAATTATGTTATTTGAAATGCTTACAAATTAATAAAAAATGAAAACTTGAAACGTCTTTAGTCAATAAGTATTCAACTCCTAAGTCTAAATAAGTTCAGGAATAAAGAAGTGCTTAACAAGTCACATAATAAGTTGCATGGACTCATGTTAAACATGATTTTTTTAATGACTACCTCATCTCTGTACCCCACACATACAATTCATTATTTGTAAGGTTCCTCAGTCGAGCAGCAAATTTCAAACACAGATTCAATCAAAGACCAGGGAGTTTTCCCAATGTCTTGCAAAGAAGGGCACATATTGGTAGATGGGTAAAATAAAAGCAGACATTACATTTCCCTTTGAGCATGGTGAAGCTATAAATTACACTTGGATAGTGTATCAATCCAACCAGTCACTACAAAGATACAGATGTCCTTCCTAACTCAGTTGCTGGAGAGGTAGGAAACCGTTCAGGGATTTCACCATGAAGCCAATGGTGACTTTAAAACAGTTACAGAGTTGAATGTCTGTCATAGGAGAAAACGGAGGATGGATCAACAACATTGTAGGTACTCCACAATACTAACCTAATGGTGAAAATAAGGAAGCCTACATAGATTTAAAA
>NC_060183.1:78183810-78212585 GCF_021184085.1 Oncorhynchus gorbuscha | reverse complement strand
CAAGTACCAGAACTTTAAAGAGGAGATGATTCGGGTTTTTGACCGTTCAGTTTTTGGTAGGGAGGCTTCTAGGGCCCTGGCTTCCCTATGCCAAGGTGAACGGTCCATAACGGATTATTCTATTGAGTTTCGCACTCTTGCTGCCTCTAGTGAGTGGAACGAGCCGGCGCTGCTCGCTCGTTTTCTGGAGGGACTCCACGCAGTGGTTAAGGATGAGATTCTCTCCCGGGAGGTTCCTTCAGATGTGGACTCTTTGATTGCTCTCGCCATCCGCATAGAACGACGGGTAGATCTTCGTCACCGGGCTCGTGGAAGAGAGCTCGCATCAACGGTGTTTCCCTGCTCCGCATCGCAACCATCTCCCTCCTCTGGCTCAGAGACTGAGCCCATGCAGCTGGGAGGGATTCGCATCTCGACTAAGGAGAGGGAACGGAGGATCACCAACCGCCTGTGCCTCTATTGCGGAGTTGCTGGACATTTTGTTAATTCATGTCCAGTAAAAGCCAGAGCTCATCTGTAAGCGGAGGGCTACAGGTGAGCGCAACTACTCAAGTCTCTCCATCAAAATCCTGTACTACTTTGTCGGTCCATCTACGCTGGACCGGTTCGGGTGCTACATGTAGTGCCTTGATAGACTCTGGGGCTGAGGGTTGTTTCATGGACGAAGCATGGGTTCGGAAACATGACATTCCTTTCAGAGAGTTAGAGAAGCCTACGCCCATGTTCGCCTTAGATGGTAGTCATCTTCCCAGTATCAGATTTGAGACACTACCTTTAACCCTCACAGTATCTGGTAACCACAGTGAGACTATTTCTTTTTTGATTTTTCGTTCACCGTTTACACCTGTTGTTTTGGGTCATCCCTGGCTAGTATGTCATAATCCTTCTATTAATTGGTCTAGTAATTCTATCCTATCCTGGAACGTTTCTTGTCATGTGAAGTGTTTAATGTCTGCCATCCCTCCCGTTTCTTCTGTCCCTACTTCTCAGGAGGAACCTGGCGATTTGACAGGAGTGCCGGAGGAATATCATGATCTGCGCACGGTCTTCAGTCGGTCCCGAGCCAACTCCCTTCCTCCTCACCGGTCGTATGATTGTAGTATTGATCTCCTTCCGGGGACCACTCCTCCTCGGGGTAGACTATACTCTCTGTCGGCTCCCGAACGTAAGGCTCTCGAGGATTATTTGTCTGTGTCTCTTGACGCCGGTATCATAGTGCCTTCTTCCTCTCCGGCCGGGGCGGGGTTCTTTTTTGTTAAGAAGGACGGTACTCTGCGCCCCTGCGTGGATTATCGAGGGCTGAATGACATAACGGTTAAGAATCGTTATCCGCTTCCCCTTATGTCATCAGCCTTCGAGATTCTGCAGGGAGCCAGGTGCTTTACTAAGTTGGACCTTCGTAACGCTTACCATCTCGTGCGCATCAGAGAGGGGGACGAGTGGAAAACGGCGTTTAACACTCCGTTAGGGATTTGAGTACCGGGTTCTGCCGTTTGGTCTCGCCAATGCGCCAGCTGTTTTTCAGGCATTAGTTAATGATGTTCTGAGAGACATGCTGAACATCTTTGTTTTTGTCTATCTTGACGATATCCTGATTTTTTCTCCGTCACTCGAGATTCATGTTCAGCACGTTCGACGTGTTCTACAGCGCCTTTTAGAGAATTGTCTCTACGTAAAGGCTGAGAAGTGCTCTTTTCATGTCTCCTCCGTTACTTTTCTCGGTTCCGTTATTTCCGCTGAAGGCATTCAGATGGATTCCGCTAAGGTCCAAGCTGTCAGTGATTGGCCCGTTCCAAGGTCACGTGTCGAGTTGCAGCGCTTTTAGGTTTCGCTCATTTCTATCGGCGTTTCATTCGTAATTTCGGTCAAGTTGCTGCCCCTCTCACAGCTCTTACTTCTGTCAAGACGTGTTTTAAGTGGTCCGGTTCCGCCCAGGGAGCTTTTGATCTTCTAAAAGAACGTTTTACGTCCGCTCCTATCCTCGTTACTCCTGACGTCACTAGACAATTCATTGTCGAGGTTGACGCTTCAGAGGTAGGCGTGGGAGCCATTCTATCCCAGCGCTTCCAGTCTGACGATAAGGTTCATCCTTGCGCTTATTTTTCTCATCGCCTGTCGCCATCTGAGCGCAACTATGATGTGGGTAACCATGAACTGCTCGCCATCCGCTTAGCCCTAGGCGAATGGCGACAGTGGTTGGAGGGGGCGACCGTTCCTTTTGTCGTTTGGACAGACCATAAGAACCTTGAGTACATCCGTTCTGCCAAACGACTTAATGCCCGTCAAGCTCGTTGGGCGTTGTTTTTCGCTCGTTTCGAGTTTGTGATTTCTTACCGTCCGGGTAGCAAGAACACCAAGCCTGATGCCTTATCCCGTCTGTTTAGTTCTTCTGTGGCTTCTACTGATCCCGAGGGGATTCTTCCTTATGGGCGTGTTGTCGGGTTAACAGTCTGGGGAATTGAAAGACAGGTTAAGCAAGCACTCACGCACACTGCGTCGCCGCGCGCTTGTCCTAGTAACCTCCTTTTCGTTCCTGTTTCCACTCGTCTGGCTGTTCTTCAGTGGGCTCACTCTGCCAAGTTAGCTGGTCATCCCGGTGTTCGAGGCACTCTTGCGTCTATTCGCCAGCGCTTTTGGTGGCCGACTCAGGAGCGTGACACGCGCCGTTTCGTGGCTGCTTGTTCGGACTGCGCGCAGACTAAGTCGGGTAACTCTCCTCCTGCCGGTCGTCTCAGACCGCTCCCCATTCCTTCTCGACCATGGTCTCACATCGCCCTAGACTTCATTACCGGTCTGCCTTTGTCTGCGGGGAAGACTGTGATTCTTACGGTTGTCGATAGGTTCTCTAAGGCGGCACATTTCATTCCCCTCGCTAAACTTCCTTCCGCTAAGGAGACGGCACAAATCATTATCGAGAATGTATTCAGAATTCATGGCCTCCCGTTAGACGCCGTTTCAGACAGAGGCCCGCAATTCACGTCACAGTTTTGGAGGGAGTTCTGTCGTTTGATTGGTGCGTCCGTCAGTCTCTCTTCCGGGTTTCATCCCCAGTCTAACGGTTAAGCAGAGAGGGCCAATCAGACGATTGGTCGCATACTACGCAGCCTTTCTTTCAGAAACCCTGCGTCTTGGGCAGAACAGCTCCCCTGGGCAGAATACGCTCACAATTCGCTTCCTTCGTCTGCTACCGGGTTATCTCCGTTTCAGAGTAGTCTGGGTTACCAGCCTCCTCTGTTCTCATCCCAGCTTGCCGAGTCCAGCGTTCCCTCCGCTCAAGCGTTTGTCCAACGTTGTGAGCGCACCTGGAGGAGGGTGAGGTCTGCACTTTGCCGTTACAGGGCACAGACTGTGAGAGCCGCCAATAAACGCAGGATTAAGAGTCCAAGGTATTGTTGCGGCCAGAGAGTGTGGCTTTCCACTCGCAACCTTCCTCTTACGACAGCTTCTCGTAAGTTGACTCCGCGGTTCATTGGTCCGTTCCGTGTCTCCCAGGTCGTCAATCCTGTCGCTGTGCGACTGCTTCTTCCGCGACATCTTCGTCGCGTCCATCCTGTCTTCCATGTCTCCTGTGTTAAGCCCTTTCTTCGCACCCCCGTTCGTCTTCCCTCCCCCTCCCGTCCTTGTCGAGAGCGCACCTATTTACAAGGTACATAAGATCATGGACATGCGTTCTCGGGGACGGGGTCACCAATACTTAGTGGATTGGGAGGGTTACGGTCCTGAGGAGAGGAGTTGGGTTCCGTCTCGGGACGTGCTGGACCGTTCACTCATTGATGATTTCCTCCGTTGCCGCCAGGATTCCTCCTCGAGTGCGCCAGGAGGCGCTCGGTGAGTGGGGGTACTGTCATGTTTTGTCATTTATTATCATGTCTTGTCCCTGTGCTCCCCATTCTATTCGTTTCCCTCTGCTGGTCTTATTAGGTTCTTTCCTCTTTCTATCCCTCTCTCTCCCCCTCCCTCTCTCACTCTCTCGCTCTCTCTTCTCTCTATCGTTCCGTTCCTGCTCCCAGCTGTTCCTATTCCCCTAATCATCATTTAGCCTTCCCACACCTGTTCCCGATCCTTTTCCCTGATTAGAGTCCCTATTTCTCTCCTTGTTATTAGTTTCTGCCCTGTCGGTTCCTTGTCTAGAATTCACCGTGCTGTGTTTGTGTATCGCCCTGTCGTGTCGTGTTTTCCTCAGATGCTGCGTGGTGAGCAGGTGTCTGAGTCTGTCTGGTTCAAGTGCCTTCCCGAGGCAACCTGCTGTTCACCTGCTGTTCAAGATCGAGTCTCCAGTTTGTCCTCGTCATTTCGAGTGATAGTTGTGTTTTTTGATTGTATTTACTTTACTGGATTAAAGACTCTGTTTTCGCCAAGTCGCTTTTGGGTCCTCTTTCACCTGCATGACACACACACACACACACACACACACACACACACACACACACACACACACACACACACACACACACACACACACACACACACACACACACACACACACACACACGCAAACGCAAACGCACACACACGGACATTTATTTTTCAGTAAACATTAGCTATGCCAACCTCAGTCTAGCTAAATGAGGTGGAGCTAACAAAACATTACAAAAACAAATCTGTCAACAAAATGTATTACAGTACTTGACTATCTGAGGTGGAAGCTAGCTACAGTAACTATTACAGTACTTGACTATCTGAGGTGGAGGCTAGCTACAGCAACTATTACAGTACTTGACTATCTGAGGTGGAAGCTAGCTACAGTAATTATTACAGTACTTGACTATCTGAGGTGGAAGCTAGCTACAGTAACTATTACAGTACTTGACTATCTGAGGTGGAAGCTAGCTACAGTAACTACCTAATAATAGGGCTACACAGAGAAAGAGTGTGGAATTTTAGTTGCTGTTGAGTTGCTTGCTAACGTTAGTTGCTATTGAGTTGCTTGCTAACATTAGTTGCTATTGAGTTGCTTGCTAACTTAGTTGCTGTTGAGTTGCTTGCTAACGTAGTTGCTGGGAGGTTGTTACACAAAACCCTTCAGACGCAATTAGCTAGTTACCTTCAACTAGAGTTGAAACAAAGTTGTCCAGTGTCTAATCCTAGCCTAGTCCAACAACAGTCATGACTCATGACCGGTTAACGTTACCTCAGGCTCCATTGACTTCCATCGCCACCTTCGTTCAGTCAGGCTTTTGCTAGACTCTGAAGTCAGCAATGTTGATGATGGTCGGTCGGTAACCCCTACACCATAACCCTTAAACATGGAGGGGCAGGCAAAGCGCTTCAACATAGTCCTATGACTCTTCCATTTGGGAAACTCCTGGTTTCCGCATCGGAAGTGCCCTTCATTGCGAAGGAAGATGGGCTGCTGATCCTCCGCAAAGTGCTGGCTGCTGATCCCGCTTGCTCGAGCTGGCACATCCTTCCTCTTCAGGACATGGAGCCACTTTTTCAAAAGTTGTGGGTCCTTGGGCAGCCGATGATAGCTTACCAAGGGATTTTTTTGGAGCCACTTTCTACAGCCTGGCATAATACAGTTCATGTTTGAATTACTACTTGTTGTTGCCATCTTCCTTGTACGCACCTAAACTCACTCTCTTCGATACCACAGACAATTTTCTGATTCCTCCCAGTGGCGCTGTCACAACTTCTGCCGAAGTTGGTCCTTCTCCTTGTTCGGGGGCGGCGTTCGGCGGTCGACTTCACTGGCTTTCTAGCTACTCCCGATCCACTTTTCATTTTCCATTTGTTTTGTCTTTGTTTCACAAACCTGTTGTCATTCCCACAAACACTGGTTCATTATTTAACCCTCTGTTCCCCACATGGTTTTTGTGAGTGATTATTTATTGTATATTTCTGTTCGTCTGTGTGTGCTAAGATGTTTCTTTGTATATTTGCCTTTTTTGAGTAGAGCACGTTTTTACTCGTATCTGCTGTCCTGCGCCTGACTCTCTCACCAGCTACACACAGGACTCATTACAGACGCACTGGCATCAGTTGTTACTATGGTAATTTAAAATGCCGCTGACCATAGCTCAAAAAAACCTTGTCAATGATCAAAATACTAAATATAGATATGTTTTTAGGTTAAATGCATATGTTTAGTATTAGTGGATTGAATACATCTCTTTGCATAGATTTAATTCCTAGTGTTTCCATTCCCCTTAAAAGTAATGATGGACTGTCATTTCTCTTTGCTTATTTGAGCTGTTCTTGCCATAATATGGACTTGGTCTTTTACTTACCTTGTCACAATGCAACTGATTGGCTCAAACACATTAAGAATGAAAGAAATTCGACAAAGCACACCTGTTAATTGAAATGCATTCCAGGTGACTACCTCATGAAGCTGGTTGAGAGAATGCCAAGAGTGTGCAAAGCTGTCATCAAGGCAAAGGGTGGCTACTTTGAAGAATCTCAGATATAAAATATACTTTGATTTGTTTAACACTTTTTTGTTATTACATGATTTCATATGTGTTATTTCATAGTTTTGATGTCTTCACTATTATTCTACAATGTAGAAAATAGTCAAAATAAATAAAAACCTTTGAATGAGTAGGTGGGTCCAAACGTTTGACTGGTAGTGTATATACTGTGTATACATTACGTTAATAGCCGGACACTGTCGGACACAAGTCTATTATTCTACTGAAGAGTATGTATTAGGCTGCTTGAGAGGGCTTGAATCCTAAACATGTCACACCCTGATCTGTTTCACCTGTCTTGTGCTTGTCTCCAACACCCACCAGGCGTCTCCCATTTTCCTCCATTATCCCTGTGTACTTAAACCTGCGTTTTCTGTTGGTCCGTTACCAGTTCGGCTTGTTCTGTCAGGTCATCCCAGCGTGTTGCCTGTTTTCCCCATGCTCTCTAGTTTTTGTTTCTAGCCTTTCCGGTTCTGACCTTTCTGCCTGCCCTGACTCTGAACCTGCCTGCTGTTCTGTACCTGCCTGATTCTGACCTGGTTTGTGAACTTCTGCCTGCCCTGACTCTAAGTCTGTCTGCCGTCCTGTACCTGTCGGACTCTGAAGTGGTTATGAACCTCTGCCTGTCCTCGACCTGCCCTTTGCCTATAATAAATTATCTGAGAACAGAACCATCTCGATCTTGTGTCTGCATCTGGGTCATATACTGAGTTGTGATAGTATGAACTGGCCATGACTGACCCAGCAGACTCAAACCAGCTTCTCCGTCCAAGGAGTCGCCATTGGTAGACACGAGGAAGTACTTCAAGATCGTATGGAAAGACTCCAAACCTTGGCGGAATGCCATGACTGCGCTTTCACTGCAGGTCTGATCCGGTTCCACTCGCTCATCCACGTCGCCCACCTAGCCTCCGAGAAATCCCGGAAGTCTCCGGGAGAAGACTTGTCATCCGAGTCCCCTCGGAGGGCTGTCTACTTGCTTCCTCCCGGAGCCCATGCAACTGGGCAGGGCCAGATTGTCTCCTGTTGAACGCTTACACAGACTGAGCACCAAGAGTTGTCTGTATTGTGGAACATCAGGACATTACATATCTACCTGTCCATTAAAATACCTGGCTCATCAAGTAGGTACTAGTACGCTGGTGAGCCATATGGGGAGTTTCCCATCTTCCAAAACTCGTACTCCTCTCCATGCCATCCTGATATGGGGTGACCATTCCAAATCTCTCTGGGTGATCATTAACTCTGGGGCCGACGAGAGCTTTATGGACGCTACCCTGGTGCCGGAGCTGGGAATCCCCGCACAACGCCTCTCCATTCCCATGAATGTCAGAGCACTGGATGGGCGCTCTATTGACACAATACGTTTCCCATTAACCTGAGAGTGTCAGGTAATCACAGTGAGTCTATGCAGTTCCTGCTCATTGACTGGGCGTTCACTACATCTCCCATCTTAATCCATCCGGACCCGTCCTGTCAGTTTGTGGTGGAGGTTGACGCCTCGGACGTCGGAGTGGGGGCCGTCCTGTCCCAGCGTTTTGCCCAGGACCAAAAGCTGCATCCCTGCACTTTCCTTTCCCATCGTCTTAACCCCGCTGAGAGGAACTACGAGAACGGTGAAGATGGCGTTGGATGAGTGGAGGTACTGGTTAGAGGGGGTGGAACTTCCATTCATAGTGTGGACTGATCACAACCCTGAGCCTCTCTGCCCTGACCCTGAGCCTCTCTGTCGTCCTGTACCTGTCAGACTGTGACCTGGTTAATGACAAATGGCAACAGAAATAATGTAGTTATTAGTATTTATTTTAATATTAACTGCTGATTTTCCAGAGGGAAGCGAAACAACAAAACCCATTTAAGCCAACATGTAGTAAACTGTAAAAAAAATGTCTATGATCTCTTTTAACAAGATTCGAGCAATCTCCTGGAAAATACACAAGCAGTGTGTCCCTGGAATTTACCGTAGGAGTGGAGTATATCTGACAGATGCAATGACGTATTCCTTAAGAGTTGAGAGTTGGTCTCTATAGTCTCCACAGATATGTCCTCCGTAGTAGCAAGACTGAGAAGGGTGCAATAAGGCATGCAATTTGGGGCGTCCCTGCATGTGGGCATTCCTGCATCTGCAGGAACCCCTCTTTACACTTTTGGGGCGTCCCTGCATGTGGGCATTCCTGCATCTGCAGGAACCCCTCTTTACACTTTTATTGGTCCATTGTTAAGCTAGGACTAAGGTAAACAGGTGGGAGCACTCCACTAAACACCACAGAAGGGGCTACCGACCACCCCGGGAGCTACAGTTGAAGTCGGGAAGTTTACATACACTTAGGTTGGAGTCATTAAAACTCGTTTTTCAACCTCTCCACAAATTTCTTGGTAACAAACTATAGTTTTGGAAAGTCGGTTAGGACATCTACTTTGTGCATGACACAAGTAATTTTTCCACCAATTGTTTACAGACAGATTATTTCACTTATCATTCCAGTGGTTCAGAAGTTTACATACACTAAGTTGACTGTGCCTTTAAATTCCAGAAAATGATGTCATCGCTTTAGAAGCTTTTGATATGCTAATTGACATCATGTGAGTCAATTGGAGGTGTACCTGTGTATGTATTTCAAGGCCTACCTTCAAACTCAGTGCCTCTTTGCTTGACATCATGGGAAAATCAAAAGAAATCAGCCAAGACATCAGAAAAAAAGATTGTAGACCTACAGAAGTCTGGTTCATCCTTGGGAGCAATTTCCAAACGCCTTGAAGGTACCACGTTCATCTACACAAACAATAGTACGCAAGTATAAACACCATGGGACCACTCAGCCGTCATACCGCTCATAAAGGAGACACGTTCTGTCACCTAGAGAGGAGCGTACTTTGGTGAGAAAAGTAGAAAATCAATCCCAGAACAACAGCATAGGACCCTGTGAAGATGCTGGAGGAAACAGCTACAAAAGTATCTATACCCACAGTAAAACGAGTCCCATATCGACATAACCTGAAAGGCCGCTCAGCAAGGAGGAAGCCATTGCTCCAAAACCGCCATAAAAAAGCCAGACTACGGTTTGCAACTGCACATGGGGAAAAAGATCATACTTTTTGGAGAAATGTCTTCTGGTCTGATGAAACAAAAATATAACTGTTTTGCCATAATGACCATCATTATGTTTAGAGGAAATAGGGGGAGGCTTGCAAGCTGAAGAACACCATCCAATACGTGAAGCACGGGGGTGGCATCCTCCTGTTGTGGGGTGCTTTGCAGCAGGAGGTACTGGTGCACTTCACAAAATAGATGGCATCATGAGGTAGGAAAATTATGTGGATATATTGAAGCAACATCTCAAGACATCAGTTAAAGATTGGTTGCAAATGGGTCTTCCAAATGGACAATGACCCCAAGCATACTTCCAAAAGGAAAAAAAAGGACAAAAGGAAAACCTATGTGAGAATGATGTTCATTGACTAAATCTAAATCAAATCAAATCAAATTTATTTATATAGCCCTTCGTACATCAGCTGATATCTCAAAGTGCTGTACAGAAACCCAGCCTAAAACCCCAAACAGCAAACAATGCAGGTGTAAAAGACTACAGCTCAGCGTTCAACACCTAGTGCCCACGACTAAACACCTCCTTCTGCAACTGGATCCTGGACTTCCAAACGAGCTGCCCCCAGGTGGTAAGAGTAGACAACAACATATCTGCCACTCTGTTTCACAACACTGGGACTCCTCAGGGGTGCGTGCTTAGTCCCCTCCTGTACTCTCTGTTCACCCATGACTGTGTGGCCAAGCACGATTCCAACACCATCATTAAGTTTGCTGACGACACAACAGTGGTGGGCCTGATGACCGACAACGACAAGACAGCTTATAAGGAGGAAATCAGAGACATGGCAGTGTGGTGCCAGGACAACAACCTCTCTCTCAACGTGAGCAAGACAAAGGAGCTGATGGTGGATTATAATGGCCCCCATTAACATCGACGGGACTGAAGTGCAGCGGGTCAAGAGTATCAAGTTCCTTGGTGTCCACATCACCAACAAACTATCATGATCCGAACACACCAAGACAGTTGTGTACATTGACCTCCCCCCCTCTCCTTTGTTTTTACAATGCTGCTACTCACTGTTTATTATCTATACAGTTACTTTACAAATTACCTCCACTATCGCAGCTTGACTCGGTACATGTACCCCCTGTATTTATCCTCCACATTGCATTGACTACGTACATGTACCCCCTGTATATAACCTCCACATTGACTCAGTACCGGTACCCCCTGTATATAGCCTCCACATTGACTCTGTACCGGTACCCCTGTATATTGACTCTGTACTGGAACCCCTATATATTGACTCTGTACCGGTACCCCTGTATATTGACTCTGTACCTGTACCCCTGTATATTGACTCTGTACCGGTACCCCTGTATATTGACTCTGTACCGGTACCCCTGTATATTGACTCTGTACCTGTACCCCTGTATATTGACTCTGTACCGGTACCCCTGTATATTGACTCTGTACTGGTACCCCTGTATATTGACTCTGTACTGGTACCCCCTGTATATTGATTCTTTAGCTGGAACCCCTTGTACATTGACTCAGTGCCAATACACCCTGTATAGAGTCTCGTTATTGTTATGTACATTTTTTGTTTTACTTTTTGATTGATGAATTTTTTTTTAAACTTTAGTTTATTTAGTAAATATTTTATCAACTCTATATCTTGAACTGTATTGTTGGTTAAGGGCTAAGTAAGCATTTCACTGTAAGGTCTACACCTATTGTATTCGGCGCATGTGACAAATAACATTTGATTTGATTTGAGTTCTGTTAAAAACAACCGTGAGCGCAGGTGTTCGGTAGGTGGGAGCAAAGGATACTGTGTGCTAGCTTGCTATCTAGGAGGACTTCACGCAGTAGATTCTCTCAGAGGTGAACCTAGGACCTCCAGATTCCATGCCGGTGACATTAACGCTTACGCTAGAAACCCTGTCATGAATGCATTATCTTCACACTCTATTTAAATAGACAGTCTGGTGATTACAGGAAACTTTTGTTGTTGTTCATTCACTCAGTACTGATTGAATGTTTATTTCTCTTGGTAATTTTTTTTTGTCTAAAACAATATGACTGTGTTGAAAAGTTAGCAAGCATTGCATTTTCTTTTGACCGCACAAAGGTGACGCAAGCATGCAATGACGTGGTGGTGTGCTACTTTTTACTTGGATGTTGACTTTAGGTTTTCGGGAAATTCATTAAAAAGTAGCTAGTGTTGATCGTTCAACGCACATTGAGATTATAATGACAATAAGAAAATTGCATTGACAAAGGAGGGAGCGTACCGAATCAATGCATAAGATAAGGGCTGTAAACATTACCTAGCTACATTGCTAAGCAAACCAGGTTGACTAGTGTATGGCTCAGGGACACAACTTTGATTTTAGATGTGGGGGGGACATAATATATTTGTTTTTAATCCAGTCAGATAAACACTCCAAACAGCATACCTGACCGCTTGGAGGCGTCCGCATAGTCCTAAAACACACTGTTACCTCGTTTTGTTTCACATTCAAATGATAAAACTGGGGGGGGGTACAAAAATGCTATTTCAGAATGTGGGGGGGACATGTCCTCCCCCGTCCCAAGTGAAAGTTGCGTCCCTGGTACGGAGTAATGATAGCTAATGTTAACGTTAGATGAGCAATGCCCATTGTATGTATTATACATTAGCAGAGTGGCAGTTTACTAAAGTTTGGTGTTGACTATGAACTTTACTTAGCTTGCTAGCTGTGCTTTGTGGAAGAATGTGGGAGATATTGTCAACATTGAATTGTGCCGTTGCATAGCGATCTGTCTACACAGCTAATGTTACAGCCTTGTTGGCTTTTAGCTAACGGGAAATAGTAGCAACAAACGTTCTCTATCTTATTTGTGACTATTTGTTTGTGCTCTGATTACACGCAAGTGTCAAGGCCAACAGTTTACAAAATATAGCTATAGTTTCCTTTGCTTGTAGCTTGCCTCTTATCTGACTCATGGTGTAATCCTAACAACATACAGGAACTCAAGTCCTTTTGTTCCCTGACCTAGAATTCCTTACAATCAAAATCCTGACCACATTATATACCAAGATAATTATTTTTGATTATAGTCACAGCCATGTATATCCCCCCCAAGTAGATACCTCAACGGCCCCGAAAGAACTTCACTGGACTCTATGTGAACTGGAAACCATATATCCTGAGGCTGTATCTATTGTAGCTGGGGATTTTAACAAAGCTAATCTGAGAACAAGGGCTTCCTAAATTCTATCAGCATATCGAATGCGCGACACGAGCTGGTAGCATTCT
Source organism: Oncorhynchus gorbuscha (assembly GCF_021184085.1). Lineage (NCBI taxonomy): Eukaryota > Metazoa > Chordata > Actinopteri > Salmoniformes > Salmonidae > Oncorhynchus > Oncorhynchus gorbuscha. The sequence goes on along the minus strand of NC_060183.1, from coordinate 78,199,820 downwards.
GGACCATTGCTACTCTAACTTCCGCGATGCATACAAAGCCCTCCCCCGCCCTCCCTTCGTAAAATCTGACCATGACTCCCATTTTGTTGCTCCCAGCCTATAGATAGAAACTTAAACAGGAAACGCCTGTGCTCAGGTCTATCCAGCGCTTGTCTGACCGCTTGTCTGACCAATCGTATTCCACGCTTCAAGATTGCTTCGATCACGTGGACTGGGATATGTTCCGGGTAGCCTCAGACAATAACATTGACGTCTACACTGACTCAGTGAGCGAGTTTATTAGCAAGTGCATCGGTGATGTACCCACTGTGACTACTAAAACCTTCCATAACCAGAAACTGTGGATTGATGGCAGCATTCGTGCAAAACTTAAAGCGCGAACCATCGCTTTTAATCATGGCAAGATGACTAGAAACATGACTGAATGGAAACAGTGCAGCTATTCCCTCCGCAAGGCAATCAAACAAGCAAAGCGTCAGTATCGAGACAAAGTAGAGTCGCAATTCAACGGCTCAAACACGAGACGTATGTGGCAGGGTCTACAGTCAACCACGGGAAAAAAAGAAAACCATCCCCGTTACGGACATCGATGTCTCCCAGACAGATTAAACAACTTCTTTGATCACTTTGAGGACAATACTGTGCCACTGACACAGGCCCACTACCAAAGCCTGTGGGCTCTCCTAAAACATTTAAATGTGTTAACCCTTGCAAGGCTGCCGGCCCAGAGGGCATCCCTAGCCGCTTCCTCAGAGCATGCAAAGACCAGCTGGCTGGTGTGTTTACGGACATATTCAATCAAGCCCTATCCCAGTCTGATGTGCCCACATGCTTCAAGATGGCCACCATTGTTCCTGTTCCCAAGAAAGATAAGGCAACTGAACTAAATGACTATCGCCCAGTAGCACTCACTTCTGTCATCATGAAGTGCTTTGAGAGACTAGTCAAGGATCATATCACATCCACCCTACCCTAATAACCTAGACCCACTCCAATTTGCTTTCCGCCCCAATAGGTCCACAAACGATGCAATCGCCATCACACTGCACACTGCCCTATCCCATCTGGACAAGAGGAATGCTGTTCATTGACTACAGCTCAGCATTTAACATCATAGTACCCTCCAAACTCTTCATTAAGCTTGAGACCCTACCCTGTGCATCTGGGTCTTGGACTTTCTGACGGGCCGCCCCAGGTGGTTAGGGTAGGAAACAACATCTCCACCCCGCTGTACTTCAACACTGGGGCCCCACAAGGGTGCGTTCTCAACTCTCTCCTGTACTCCCTGTTCACCCATGACTGCGTGGCCATGCACGCTCCAACTCAATCATCAAGTTTGCAGATGACACTACAGTGGTAGGCTTGATTACCAACAAAGACGAGACAGCCTACAGGGAGGAGGTGAGGGCCCTCGGAGTGTGGTGTCAGGAAAATAACCTCTCACTCAATGTCAACAAAACAAAGGAGAGGATTGTGGACTTCAGGAAACAGCAGAGGGAACATCCCTCGATCCACATCGATGGGACAGTAGTTGAGAAGGTGGAAAGTTTTAAGTTCCTTGGCGTACACATCACGGACAAATTGCAATGGTCCTCCCACACAGACAGCGTGGTGAAGAAGGCGCAACCCCAGGAGGCTAAAGAAATTTGTCTTGTCACCTAAAACACTTGCAAACTTTTACAGATGCACAATCAAGAGCATCCTGTCGGGCTGTATCACCGCCTGGTACGGCAACTGCTCCACCCATAACCGCAAGGCTCTCCAGAGGGTAGTGAGGTCTGCACAACGCATCACCGGGGGAAAACTACCTGCCATCCAGGACACCTATAGCACCCAATGTCACAGGAAGGCCAAAATGATCATCAAGGACAACAACCACCCGAGCTGCCTGTTCACCCCGTTATCATCCAGAAGGCGAGGTCAGTACAGGTGCATCAAAGCTGGGACCGAGAGTCTGAAAAACAGCTTCTATCTCAAGGCCATCAGACTGTTATAGAGCCACCACTAACACAGAGAGGCTGCTGCCTACATACAGACTCAAATCACTTGCCACTTTAATACATTTAATAAATGGATTTAATTAAGGTATCACTAGTCACTTTAAATAAGGCCACTTTAATAATGTCTACATATCCTACTTTACTCATCTCATATGTATATACTGTATTCTATACCATCTACTGCATCTTGCCTATGCCGCTAGGTCATCATCGCTCATCCATATATTTATATGTATATATTCTTATTCATCCCTTTACATTTGTGTGTATTAGGTAGTCGTTGTGAATTTATTAGATTACTTGTTAGATATTACTGCACTGTCGGGAAGTAGAAGCACAAGCATTTCGCTACACTCGCATTAACATCTGCTAACCAAGTGTATGTGACCAATACAATTTGATTTGTTTTGACTGCGGTTAGCTACCTGCACAACTAAGTTAGCATAGTCAAAACTGCTACCAAAAGATAGCACATTGTTCGTTCTTAATGGCCAGAAATTAGCATGTGAGAGCAATGAATTATACATTTAATCAAAACTGTTCAATTAAAAAAATGTATTCAGTCTGAAAGGTGGCAAGTCTAATTGGTTAATTAATTAATAACACTTTATGGACGATGTAAAACTGCGTTGTCGGGTTAAGGGCTTGTAAGTAGCATTTCACTGTAAGGTCCTGTTGTATTTGTGATTTAATTAGATTTAGTCTCGTTCTTATCCGACGTCTAGATATTGAGATAGGCAGGGGCAAGAAACATTCTTTTTTTCCTAATGCCAAGGACCCTGTAAAAAAAATCCAGTATGTGGTTCTCAGTAACGGCCAGATGGCTCATGATGAGAGGCGGGGAGTGTGTTGTGTACCTTCAAATTGATTTGCACATTTTGTAATAAGACATTGGTGTCATATTTGCTTAGATATGATTATAGGGAGATTTGAATTTAACATTGAGCTTCAACCAATGAATATACTGTGGGGGCGATACAATAATATACTTACTGTACATTGATCTAATCTTAGGATTGGTTAGGGTGTGACGTGTCACCGTTCAGTGTTTGCAGACCAGCGTTATGGAGACAAGAGCATCTGTTTGTGGTCTGAATCGGAAAGCTGAGTCACATGCATTATTTTTCATACTGTAATATATCGGTTCTCAAGACAATTCAGCGAGCTCTTGGATATCATACTCCATTTTGTCCTATACCTGGTTGTTGGCCTTCATTTGTCCAGCACTATCAGTAACATGTTGAACATGATTTACCTGTAAGAAAATACAAACATTTCAGCTTCATTTCAAAGTGCATTACTTTTATGTGGTGAAATGTGGGAGAGAGATGAACTTAAACAGAAAGACCTAAAAACAAGAGCACAGGAACATGTTGAAATATTACACAACCTTTTGACATTTCAGCCTAGCATGGTAAGATTTACCACAGAACGTTGTCAAAACATTTTCAAGGCATAGAGTGGGACTCTTTGTTTCAGGTTAAGATCGCATTGGCAGTGTAATCTCATACACGATCACATCTGCAAGCTATTGAAAGCTATTTTAGGAGAGCACTGACCAAGTTTTTTTATGTTCCAAATTCCAGAAGTGATGTCACTCAAACACGTGCAGGAAGCACATTTCTTCCTCTCATTGCGAATGTATCTGAAACTAGGTATAAAATGCACTTAGATCTAGGATCAGATTACTGTAAATTCAAACCTAATCTGTACCAGCAGGAGAACGAAAACAATCTGACCACGTATCAGTAGTTAAAGGTACACTATGGAAGTTTAATTGCTAATTGTTTTACCTCAGATTTGGCTTAAATTTGAACTGTATGGTTTATATACAACTTGATATCATATTACTCCATATATTACCTCATTGAACCACACAATCCATTATTTTAGGCTAACAAACCTTCACAATAAGTTTTTGCTCATGGGCGTGGGGAGGTGTGCCCTCTCTGTCAAATGCTGGATTAAATGTATGTAAAGGGTATTAGGGGAACCTTTTTGACTCAGGAGTACCTCCCAGAAGCAAAGCATTTGTTATGTAACATTAAGAGCAACCTCTACCTAAGCCCCATCTCAACACTATGTTTATATATTCCTCCTCCTATAACCAACGGGACAGACTAACACAACCCAATACAGGCTCCAATGCCAGCAAAGCAGCAGAAGACGGTTCATTGTTCCAGATGAGAGGTGGTTTGTATTCATTAGGGTACACAACGGAATACGCCAAACCCCCCCAAAAATAAAAAAAAGGTGAGTCTGGTAGTCCCTCTCTGTTTTATTCTGTTTTCTTCTGTTTGGTGCCTAATGAACATGCCCTGAGAATTGGCGCACCTACAGTGTGTAGTTTGGTTTGTCTTTGTAAAACAATCAATAGAACTGTGGGATATGACATTATGTTGCACTGTGTGCCTTTATCAGTGTTAACAATATCGTATTCTAATCTTTGACAAACCTTCCATGCATTATACAATAATTAAAATAGGTTTCAAGGGCTTACAGGTTTTTGGGGTTTTGATTGGATGAGCTAAAGCTGACAAAGGTGGATGTGGATAAAGATGTGAGTGTTTCACTTGGTTTTATTTACTCTGCTTTGTCATTTTACTATGGATTCAAACAACTGAACTCCTATTGTAACAATGCATAACGACAACTTGATATGCTAAGAACTTTTCAGATATTACAGTATAGGTGCATTCATAATGCCACTTCATATTCTACTCACATATTTGCCTATTCTGGAGAGAAAGAGTACTTAGAAAAACCTAGTCTAAATTCTGTTTATAGTGTCAAAATATTCCTTGAAATTGCAGATACAAAAGGAATCTCATAGGGTGTATCAATCTACAAAAAGGGAATTGAAACTGTACTGCATGTATTTTCAGCCCAAAAGAAATAGCCGTGTAAATATCCAAACCATAGTGATGCATACTCCCATCACCCCCTGACAACACAACAAGCTTACAGCCCCTGATTAGAACATGTAGAAGTTGTGGATGAAGTACTGAATGAAACATGAGTCAAGGTGTCAACAAAAGTGCACTCTTAGAAAAAAAAACGCTGTCTAGAACCTAAAGGGGTTCTTCAGCTGTGCCCATAGGAGAACCCTTTGGAGAACCCTTTGAAGAAGAAGAATTTTGGAACCAATAAGGGTTTATCTGGAAGCAAGAATGGCTCTCCAATGGGGTCAGCTGAATAACCTTTTGGAACCCTTTTTTTCTAAGAGTGTACAAGAGTCAAAACAGTTTTTCAATGTTCCCATAGGGCTCTGGTCAAAAGTAGTGCACTAAATAGGGGATAGGGTGCCATTTGGGATGCAAGCCTATGTCAGTCCCCCTGTTATTTCACTTCCACTCATTATATATGCAAGCACCTGGCAACCACTCTCCAGCACTACAGTGTAAACAATCAGGGCCGGCCCTAGCCTTTTGGGGGCCCTAAGCAAGATTTGGTTTGGGGGTCCCCTCCATCTCGTGGCAAAACATTTTAGTGGCGCCTCTCTTGACAACAGAAATCAATTTTAAAAATCAAAGTTAAATTCCTGCGTTTCTATACATTTTGCCATGGGGCAGAGAGAGACATTTAGCAATTTTATAAAACATCATGAGCAAAGTCATTGTAGCCTTTTCTTTCACTTCCCTGGCTGTGAGAACCATGGCATGAGCACAGGCTGACTTGGCATTGCTGTAGTGTCCATTACAATGTAGAATCTTGTTCCAACATTTTAGTGGCGCCTCTCTTGACAACAGAAATCAACTGTCTTGGGGCGGCAGCGTAGCCTAGTGGTTAGAGTGTTGGACTAGTCAATTAGTAACCGGAAGGTTGCGAGTTCAAACCCCCGAGCTGACAAGGTACAAATCTGTCGTTCTGCCCCTGAACAGGCAGTTAACCCACTGTTCCCAAGCCGTCATTGAAAATAAGAATATGTTCTTAACTGACTTGCCTGGTTAAATAAAGGTAAAATTTTAAATAAATTAAAACCGTTCGGTTATCCATATTTCCAGAGGTTTCCCTTGATCTTCCGATGGTAGTTTCATAGCTGAAATGTATTGTTGAACCTTTAACTAGACAAGTCAGTTCAGAACAAATTCTTATTTACATTGACAGCCTATCCCGGACGACACTGGGCCAATTGTGCGCCGCCCTATGGGACTCCCAATCACTGCCGGATGTGATATAGCCTGGATTTGAACCAGGGACTGTAGTGATGCCCCTTGCGCCACTAAGGAGCCCCATGGAACATGACAAAAATTTGGGAGATAACAATAGATGTCATCTGTGGCAAAGTTTTCCATAAATACTTCAGACAAATATAGCTCCAGAACCAGCCATTCAGTAGCCTAATCAGTAGGCTAATCTTTTGAATACTGTCTAGCAACAACATATAACATAAGCTAACTGGGGAGGGTTTAGCATGCTACGTAGCTAGCTACACTGACAGCTGTTAGTGCCCTACTAGTTGTTATTTCTCCACTCCACGTGGAAATGCCCACAACCTTCCCAACCACATTTCGTGAATATGTATTAGCAGCCTACGTCATTCTTCGGAGGTGGAAGCTTAACGAAAAATTCTGCTACTTTGCCTTCTGGTGGGGGCCTTTAAAACAAAATTCCTACAATTCAACACATTTTTCCATGACTTTTGCCATGTTAATATGATAGCTGAGTGAGAATGACTAACAAAATCAATGTGGGCCCCATTGAGGTCAGGGACCCTGGGCACGTGCCGTGCGTGCCCGATTGGTATTCGGCTATGATTACTACAAGTTTAGATAGCTGACAATTAGCCATGTCAATTTTTGATTGGTAGTTAGTCTAACCAGTCTAACTGACATTAGAAGAGAAAATTGCACAAAACCACATTTCAATAGTAAGTTGAGATGCCGACTTCCCCAAAAATGATTGAGGGCCCGCTAGTGGCAGGGTGCCCTAAGTGACTGCTTATGTTGCTTTTGCCTGGCCCTGTAGACACTGTACACTGATACAGAGCAAGGCTGCAAAACATTATTTTTTTTTACTATTAAGTAGCCTATTATGTGCCTGTAGCAATACAAGCAGTCGGCATATAATGTTGCGTACTACCTGTTTTCTATACGAGAAATTAAGAACAGTAATGTATAATTGAGTGGATTGAAGTTATATGTTAATTATGCAACAGCCTAGTTTGCTATATTTAATCAGAAGATTCAATGACTCAATTTATAATTGTAATAATACATTTTAAAATATACTGTAATAATGTCCTACTGTCCAGGCACCTGTAGACTAACCTAGGCTGAGCAGCCAATTTGTGGATGATCAACTGTTCAGTAATAAATGTGTTTAAAAACACGTGTCTGTATGGAATAGATGTTGATGTTATGGATCCATGATTCACAAGGCTGCCCACGCTGCGGGGTTTCTTGGAGGGGTTTGGCTGTTGCAGCAGGCGGAGCGGCAAAGCAGCGATGTTCCACCCTACGTCACGAAGAGCAAAATCTACAGAGACTCAAATCTCCTCTCCTGCAAGCTGCGCATTACATACCCGAGTCCACACAGATAGATTTTTAGAGGCAGACCTCAATGCGGACGGAACGACATGCACTATCTGATATTTCAATCCGTTCGATACAACATGAGATCAACAGTCTAAAGTTTCATCTTTTCATCGTTTGTGTTGATATGTGAGTATTCTGTGCCAAATTAGTATGTGATCTTTATGCACGCACGCATTGACAATCCGCGTGTCTGTAGGCTATCTATTGTTTTTCCTGTCTTGATCTAATTCTTTTCGATAAAATAACATTGGTACAAAAGAGGGGATACGGATGGTGGGCGGTGTATAACCCATTGTTCCCACTATGCGGTAGTTTTTGACCGCATCTAATTGCCTGCATCCAGCCTGCATCTTTGGCACGTCAGCGGCTCCTTGCCTTCTCAATTGAACGCGAAAAGGATGGAATTTATAGACGTCTACTCTGAACCAAGCAGTTCTCGTTAAAAGCCATGCAGATTAAAATAGTCCGCTCAAAAGTAGTATCTAGTTATTTATTCAGATATTAAAAGGAACACCATAACACTCACCTTAAGCACGGGAATGATTCAAGATGTAGATGCTATGTCAACCAGTCACTGACATGGACTATTCCTGACCCTATATTTTTGAAGGCTATAAAGAACGACATTGGCAGATATTACTCTCGATGACGCTACAAACACGTTTATGTAGTGAAATAAATTAAAGCCAAAGGCTTTTGAGACTATAATGACAGTAATGTTTTCAGTTTTTCCTTCCTGTGGTGGTCTTGCATAGTCATTGACTTCCCTCTCTTTGATCCAATGGGAATGCTGAGTTAGCATTTAACACTTGGGTAATTTTTGCTGGGAATCTAAAACCGTTACGGGTATGGGTGGAAATGATGGGCTCAAAAATCGAACACCTGCGGGCTGGCACATGCCTGTCTACATATTTTCTCACAGGACCATCTTGATTATCCTTCCTGAATTGAATCGGTGCAGTAGTCTGTACACTCTTAGAAAAAAATTGGAGAACCCTTTTTGCTTCCAAGTGGAACCCTTTTGGGTACCGTGTAGACCTCTCCTTGGACAGGGTTACATGGAACCCAAAAGGGTTCTACTTGGAACCAAAGTTTTTTTCCAAAGGGTTCTCCTATGGGGACAGCCAAAGAACCCTTTTAAGTTCTAGTTACTAGCATTTTTCCAAGAGGGTTTGAGGACTTGGAGGAAGATTTACAAAAATGTCCAAGAGACCCTATCATGATGTAAAAAAACGAAACAAAAAAATACTGCAACAAACTGGCCCTATTTTGCTGCTTTTGATGGAGTGCCAGCCTATCTCTGGTGCATTGTTAAAATAATGCCCATTCAGGCGCATCGTACTAAATCACTTTTTCAATTCTAAAAGGAGGAATTAATAGTGTACAACTAATACCAAGCACTGTAAGAAATGCAAATATTGTTTAATCAATCAAGAGAGTATTGTTTTTTTAAACAAGAGGTTGCCAATTGTTGTCTCCCTGCCTGCTCCCATACAGATCCCCAGATAAACAGTCATCATGCCGGAGCAGAGCAACGATTATCGCGTGGTGGTGTTCGGCGCCGGAGGTGTGGGGAAGAGCTCCCTGGTTCTCCGCTTCGTCAAGGGGACCTTCCGCGACAGCTACATCCCCACCGTGGAGGACACATACAGACAGGTGATTAGCTGCGACAAGAGCATCTGCACACTTCAGATCACAGACACCACAGGCAGCCACCAGTTCCCCGCCATGCAGCGTCTGTCCATCTCCAAGGGCCACGCCTTCATCCTGGTCTACTCTGTCACCAGCCGTCAGTCTCTGGAGGAGCTCAAGCCCATCTATGAGCAGGTGTGTCAGATCAAGGGCGAAGTGGAGACGTGTCCCATCATGCTGGTGGGCAACAAGTGCGACGAGACGTCGGCGCGCGAGGTGGAGACCACGGATGGCGACGCCACGTCCAAGAAGTGGAAGTGTGCCTTCATGGAGACGTCGGCCAAGACCAACCACAACGTCAAGGAGCTCTTCCAGGAGCTGCTCAACCTGGAGAAACGCAGGACTGTCAGCCTCCAGATCGACGGCAAATCGAAGCAGCAGAAACGCGCCGAGAAGCTCAAGGGCAAGTGTGTGGTCATGTGACGTGGACTTAAGGAGAAGGAGTTGGTGGAAGTGCAGGAGGCCCGAAAAATCTCAAAGGGACGAAGGGCAAGGAGCGAGGGAGAAACAAGGTTTGGGGGGTTCGGACTCTTGCCACGGGGCAGACCGTGCATCATAAGACAAACTCCTGCAGACAAGCTAAAATACCTGGAAGTTTACATCCAACGGAAAGAGTGGAACAAGGGTATGCCTACTACACTAAGATTTATTCAGCCTGACTCATTGTCAAATCCAACAGCCAATCAAACAGAGCGGAAGAGGCCCCGTGAAGAAGATTTCTCCTTTTCAGCCACATACACAAAGAGACGCTTTGAATGAAATCATACTTATTCCAAGTTTGCAACCAAGAGGATTCTTTAATTGAACCTACTGTAGAATTGCACCCGTTCGAGGTCTCAACACTAATCAGCACCAGTGCTTGGCAACCTTCCCCTAGCCCCCAGAGACCCCTAACCTCTACGAAAACCCCAGAGACAGACAGAGCTGAGCTAAACAGAGGCAGTCCGAGAGATGCATGGATCCCATAGCTGACATTTTAGAAACCACTAGATTTTTATGTCTGCAAAAACATTGACAGAAGCCAAGGAGTAAAATGGTGACCAGGAAAAGTATGTTTTTAGAATGAAATCCAACTCATATTTTGCTCCCAAGATTATTGCTATACAGGAGCAGTACTCTTAGGAGCAGACGTGGCAGTTGAGTCAAACTGTCAGGCTGTTAGGTACTTAAAACACAAAATACAAGTGTTTTACTCTATTGTTTTTTATTTATATTTTTATAGTTTAGTATTTTTTTTGTTGTGAAGGTTATATTTTCTATTTATACTGTTCGAAGTTATGGCCAATGTATCCCCAATATCCCCAAGAGAAGTCATACATACATGGATTTATGGTCAGATCTGTACCATTGATGGTGGTGTGACGTGCATTTAGAAATATATGTTTTACCAATATTTATAGTGTTATAGTCCATTTGACAAGGAGAACTACAATTAACTACAATGGAAAAAAGCACTATAAACCTTTTAAGATTGTTTAGCAAAGACTACTCCTTAGTATTGAGACTAGTTTTGATCATAGATCATAGTTGTAGATTGCGTTGCAGTCGAATTGATATAAATTGTTAGTTATCATTTGAGATGTTTTCGATAGACTTCTATCAGGGGCAATGGCAGAGGGAGATAGGAGCTTCACAGCAATATTACGTAGATAAACTGTGTGATTTGTGATGTCACTTCCTTTGGAGGTATTGGGTTGCCATTCATTTTATTTCCTTGTCACCACCATATTTATTATCATCATCATGCATTATATGCAAATGTGTATGTCTTGTGTCAACATAGCTTAAGGTTTTTCTTATTACATTTTTATAATAGGAATGATATATTACCATAAATTGGAGGAAGACAATTTAACATAGGAAATAAGCATAGATTCACTTTTTCAACTAATCAAAATATCATTGCTCCTAGAAAACATGAAGTGTAAACATAACATGTCTGTGTCGACAACTTGTGTTATCTTTTTCAAAATAAGGTACTGTCACAAAATGGCAGAACAAACATATAACACTATATACTGGCAGTTGTGGTATTTATCAGTGTGTTACGATAAAGACAGAATGAGAGTTAAAAATAGAAAAATATCCCTCACACGGAAAGCAAATGTTTAGCTGACTTTATCCATTTCAGTAGACCTGTGTCACGTATGTACACATTGGACATATATCTGTTTCATCCATTTCATTTTGGAGAATCATACTCAATATGTAACCGTGTATTTTACATTATATTTATTGTTAATACCTTGGCAGACAATTGAAATGAAAGGAATGGCATGTGTGTAGATATTTTCAGTACGGCGGGGTGTTACTATAAGCAGTGCGTTCTGGGTTCATAGTTAGCTTGTATTGCTGCCACTGGCTAGCTTTGTATACAGAGCAAGTGAGTAGAGAAACTGTAAGATATTGGACAAGTCAATAATGTTGTTAAATCGAGTTAGATAGGTTTATGCAAATAGGCTCATCCAAAGTAACTAGAGGATGACAGTTCAAATACCTTCCTTAAGTAAATTTAGTGGATCGTCGGAGTACAGTAAAACATCATTAGTGAAGTGTAACGTGGGTTAGGAAAGTGTAACGTGGGTTAGGAAAGTGTAACGTGGGTTAGGAAAGTGTAACGTGGGTTAGGAAAGTGCTTCAAGACCAATGCTACAAGAATTCAAGCCTATTTTCAGTCGACTTCAAAGCCAGAATTATTGAGTTTCATACTTAACACTGTTTTAATCAAATGCCTGTATAGACATCATGTGTGCCTACATGTTTATATTTAATTGTATATATTGAGTCACAAGAATAAAGGAAATTATGCATTTAACACAGCACTTGTCCTTTTATTAAACCCTATTTTTGTATGTTTTTTGACTTGATATGAAAATGAATGTTTCATGCATGAGTATGAACGCTATGCTATTGGAATACTACACCATTGACCTCAATCTCATGGAAGCCAAATGTTCATTGCTAGTGCCAATATTCTACAGCTTACAGGCAGACTAAGTCAGTAAAATAGGATAATATGTCAAAAATGCTTTATTTAAACTGGGGCAAGAGGCACTGAAAGCAAATACCATTATTAATCACTGATTCCCTGAAACATGGAACTGACCTAGACAATACAGTATCTATCAAAGCAACTTAATAGGGACATTATTTTTTAAATGTTTACCTTTATTTCACTAGGCAGGTCAGTTTAGAACAATTTCTTCTTTTCAATGGCAGCCTAGGAACAGTGAGTTAACTGCCTTGTTCAGGGGCAGAACGACAGATTTTTACCTTTTCAGCTCAGGGATTCAATCTTGGCTACCTGCCGCCCTTTTAAGTAATAGAAGTAATGGAAGCTTTCTGTCGCTCTCTGTAAAGTGCAACCTTTGAAAATCACTCCCTCAGTTTTATTTTTATTTTTACCTGACCTCACTTGGGAAAAGTTCTACTGTTGAGTTAGATTTGAGTTCATCATGCTGTTCTCAAAGTTTATCATACCTTTCTCAAACAACCAGCATCTGGTTGTTTGAGAAAGGGAGATGTCATCCCATGTCCATATAAATCTTATTCATTAGATCAATCCTCTGAGATTTATTTGACCTTTATTTAACTAGGCAAGTCAGTTAAGAACAATTTCTTATTTTCAATGCCAGCCTAGGAACAGTGGGTTAACTGCCTGTTCAGGGGCAGAATGACAAGAATGACATTGTCAGCTCAGGGATTTGAACTTGCAACCTTCCGATTACTAGCCCAACGCTCTAATCACTAGGCTACCCTGCCGCCCCAGATGCTTTATGAATATGGACCTTGAACCTTGTGGAGATATCTCCATACTTCTTACCGTTCTCCCAAACCATGTTACCAGCGGTCAGATGATGACCAGCTAGCCATTGTCCTGCGTGTCCCCAATTGAAAGAGGCAGTTAATTACCGTACTGCATTTAGCCCTGGGAACAGGAGGAGAGCAAAAGACACTAAAGGGAGCAGGCAGCAGGAACAGCTGCAGTATTGCCATGGTTTGGTTGGATTGTGTGTGTGTGTGTGTGTGTGTGTGTGTGTGTGTGTGTGTGTGTGTGTGTGTGTGTGTGTGTGTGTGTGTGTGTGTGTGTGTGTGTGTGTGTGTGCGTGCGTGCGTGCGTGCGTGCGTGCGTGCGTGCGTGCGTGCGTGCGTGCGTGCGTGTGTGTGTGTGCGTGTAATCAGAGAGCGAGGCTCATTACGGCAAAGTGAAGTGCCTATGAGTATATAATGGAACACCTGCCAGCACCAAGTGCTTATGCCTGTATTGTGGTGGCCGCTTGGCAGGCAGAATGGGCCACTTTATGATGGGGAAATGCTAATGCTATGCTAACCCTCTCAGATGGCTCAATAGAAGCTATTTTCTGCAGTACGGTAGGTTCTCAGTGTGTCCTGATGAAGGGAGAGGAATGAGTGTGTAATACTGAAACGGTTGTCTATGTGCTTCTGCACGCCCTTGAAAGGAATTGAATGGAACATCCTTACGAAATGGTTCAATTCACAGTCATTCCAACGTACAACTAACAGAAAAAACATGCTCAATTCAAGATCTATGTATGGCGTTATACTATCTGAAAATGTCAATCTAAAACGGAATACATCACTTCCACATCTCAGCTGTTCAAATCAACTCAGGTACACTGACTCACCATGATTTGATTGTAGTCACATGATCATTTCCTGCCCATGTCTGCATTCAATTCAACATCAATGATTAGGCCCTCATGGCCATCATGGTGCTCAGCATACAAACAGCAACCTGGTGTCGAGTGTCTCAAACAACAGTCTGGTGTCTAGTGCCTCAAACTGTGTGGTGTCTAGTTCCTCAAACTGTCTGGTGTCTAGTTCCTCAAACTGTGTGGTGTCTAGTGTCTCAAACTGTCTGGTGTCTAGTGCCTCAAACAACAGTCTGGTCTCTAGTGTCTTAAAATGTGTGGTGTCTAGTGTTTCAAACTGTCCGGTGTCTAGTGTCTGAAAAAACAGTCTGGTGTCTAGTGCCTCAAACTGTCTGGTGTCTAATGTCTCAAACTGTCTGGTGTCTAGTGTCTCAAACAACAGTCTGGTGTCTAGTGCCTCAAACTGTCTGGTGTCTAATGTCTAAAACTGTCTGGTGTCTAGTGTCTCAAATTGTCTGGTGTCTAAAACAACAGTCTGGTGTCTAGTGCTTCAAACTGTCTGGTGTCTAATGTCTCAAGCTGTCTGGTGTCTAATGTCTCAAACTGTCTGGTGTCTAGTGTCTCAAACAACAGCCTGTTGTCTAGTGTCTCAAACAACAGCCTGTTGTCTAGTGTCTCAAACAACAGCCTGGTGTCTAGTGCCTCAAACTGTCTGGTGTCTAATGTCTCAAACTGTCTGGTGTCTAGTGTCTCAAACAACAGTCTGGTGTCTAGTGCCTCAAACTGTCTAGTGTCTAATGTCTAAAACTGTCTGGTGTCTAGTGTCTCAAATTGTCTGGTGTCTAAAACAACAGTCTGGTGTCTAGTGCTTCAAACTGTCTGGTGTCTAATGTCTCAAACTGGCTGGTGTCTAGTGTCTCAAACAACAGCCTGGTGTCTAGTGTCACAAACAACAGTCTGGTGTCTAGTGTCTCAAACAACAGCCTGGTGTCTAGTGTCACAAACAACAGTCTGTTGTCTAGTATCTCAAACTGTGTGGTGTCTAGTGTCTCAAGCTGTCTGGTGTCTAGTGCCTCAAACTATCTGGTGTCTAGTGTCTCAAACAACAGCCTGGTGTCTAGTGTCTCAAACAACAGCCTGGTGTCTAGTGTCTCAAACTGTCTAGTGTCTAGTGTCTCAAACAACAGCCTGGTGTCTGGTGCCTCCAACTGTCTGGTGTCTAATGTCTCAAACTGTCTGGTGTCTAGTGTCTCAAACAACAGTCTGGTGTCTAGTGCCTCAAACTGTCTGGTGTCTAATGTCTAAAACTGTCTGGTGTCTAGTGTCTCAAATTGTCTGGTGTCTAAAACAACAGTCTGGTGTCTAGTGCTTCAAACTGTCTGGTGTCTAATGTCTCAAACTGGCTGGTGTCTAGTGTCTCAAACAACAGCCTGGTGTCTAGTGTCTCAAACAACAGCCTGGTGTCTAGTGTCACAAACAACAGTCTGTTGTCTAGTGTCTCAAACAACAGTCTGTTGTCTAATATCTCAAACTGTGTGGTGTCTAGTGTCTCAAGCTGTCTGGTGTCTAGTGCCTCAAACTATCTGGTGTCTAGTGTCTCAAACAACAGCCTGGTGTCTAATGTCTCAAACTGTCTGGTGTCTAGTGTCTCAAACAACAGTCTGGTGTCTAGTGTCTCAAACAACAGTCTTGTGTATAGTGTCTCAAACAACAGCCTGGTGTCTAGTGTCTCAAACAACAGTCTGGTGTCTAGTGTCTCAAACAACAGCCTGGTGTCTAATGTCTCAAACAACAGTCTGGTGTCTAGTGTCTCAAACAACAGCCTGGTGTCTAGTGTCTCAAACAACAGCCTGGTGTCTAGTGTCTCAAACAACAGCCTGTTGTCTAGTGTCTCAAACAACAGCCTGGTGTCTAATGTCTCAAACAACAGCCTGTTGTCTAGTGTCTCAAACTGTCTAGTGTCTAGTGTCTCAAACAACAGCCTGGTGTCTAGTGCCTCCAACTGTCTGGTGTCTAATGTCTCAAACTGTCTGGTATCTAGTGTCTCAAACAACAGTCTGGTGTCTAGTGCCTCAAACTGTCTGGTGTCTAATGTCTAAAACTGTCTGGTGTCTAGTGTCTCAAATTGTCTGGTGTCTAAAACAACAGTCTGGTGTCTAGTGCTTCAA
>NC_060183.1:78157878-78183710 GCF_021184085.1 Oncorhynchus gorbuscha | reverse complement strand
ATGTCTCAAGCTGTCTGGTGTCTAGTGCCTCAAACTATCTGGTGTCTAGTGTCTCAAACAACAGCCTGGTGTCTAATGTCTCAAACTATCTGGTGTCTAGTGTCTCAAACAACAGTCTGGTGTCTAATGTCTCAAACTATCTGGTGTCTAGTGTCTCAAACAACAGTCTGGTGTCTAGTGTCTCAAACAACAGTCTGGTGTCTAGTGTCTCAAACAACAGCCTGGTGGTCTCAAACAACAGCCTGGTGTCTAGTGTCTCAAACAACAGCCTGGTGTCTAATGTCTCAAACAACAGCCTGGTGTCTAGTGTCTCAAACAACAGTCTGGTGTCTAGTGTCTCAAACTGTCTAGTGTCTAGTGTCTCAAACAACAGCCTGGTGTCTGGTGCCTCCAACTGTCTGGTGTCTAATGTCTCAAACTGTCTGGTGTCTAGTGTCTCAAACAACAGTCTGGTGTCTAGTGCCTCAAACTGTCTGGTGTCTAATGTCTAAAACTGTCTGGTGTCTAGTGTCTCAAATTGTCTGGTGTCTAAAACAACAGTCTGGTGTCTAGTGCTTCAAACTGTCTGGTGTCTAATGTCTCAAACTGGCTGGTGTCTAGTGTCTCAAACAACAGCCTGGTGTCTAGTGTCTCAAACAACAGCCTGGTGTCTAGTGTCACAAACAACAGTCTGTTGTCTAGTGTCTCAAACAACAGTCTGTTGTCTAGTATCTCAAACTGTGTGGTGTCTAGTGTCTCAAGCTGTCTGGTGTCTAGTGCCTCAAACTATCTGGTGTCTAGTGTCTCAAACAACAGCCTGGTGTCTAATGTCTCAAACTGTCTGGTGTCTAGTGTCTCAAACAACAGTCTGGTGTCTAGTGTCTCAAACAACAGTCTGGTGTCTAGTGTCTCAAACAACAGCCTGGTGTCTAGTGTCTCAAACAACAGTCTGGTGTCTAGTGTCTCAAACAACAGCCTGGTGTCTAATGTCTCAAACAACAGTCTGGTGTCTAGTGTCTCAAACAACAGCCTGGTGTCTAGTGTCTCAAACAACAGCCTGGTGTCTAGTGTCTCAAACAACAGCCTGTTGTCTAGTGTCTCAAACAACAGCCTGGTGTCTAATGTCTCAAACAACAGCCTGTTGTCTAGTGTCTCAAACTGTCTAGTGTCTAGTGTCTCAAACAACAGCCTGGTGTCTAGTGCCTCCAACTGTCTGGTGTCTAATGTCTCAAACTGTCTGGTGTCTAGTGTCTCAAACAACAGTCTGGTGTCTAGTGCCTCAAACTGTCTGGTGTCTAATGTCTAAAACTGTCTGGTGTCTAGTGTCTCAAATTGTCTGGTGTCTAAAACAACAGTCTGGTGTCTAGTGCTTCAAACTGTGTGGTGTCTAATGTCTCAAGCTGTCTGGTGTCTAGTGCCTCAAACTATCTGGTGTCTAGTGTCTCAAACAACAGCCTGGTGTCTAATGTCTCAAACTATCTGGTGTCTAGTGTCTCAAACAACAGTCTGGTGTCTAATGTCTCAAACTATCTGGTGTCTAGTGTCTCAAACAACAGTCTGGTGTCTAGTGTCTCAAACAACAGTCTGGTGTCTAGTGTCTCAAACAACAGCCTGGTGGTCTCAAACAACAGCCTGGTGTCTAGTGTCTCAAACAACAGCCTGGTGTCTAATGTCTCAAACAACAGCCTGGTGTCTAGTGTCTCAAACAACAGTCTGGTGTCTAGTGTCTCAAACTGTCTAGTGTCTAGTGTCTCAAACAACAGCCTGGTGTCTCAAGTGTCAGTGATGTATATCTCCAGATGCTTGTCTGGCCACTCGGGTATGTCAAAGCAACGAGACGAGCGTTTGATCATTTTTTGCCTTTCTTCACTCACTCCCGTTTAATTTGATTTGAATAATTCAAGGCAGAGACTGTTTCCCTCCATGGTTGTGTAAGTAGATGACTGTGTCAGTGCATACTGAATCATAAGCCTGCGTGTATTGACCTTCAGTGATTGTGTATGAAGGTGAGATTTATTTAGGCTATATTTACTTGTTCTCCTGGGGGGGGGGGGGGGGGGTCCTGTTATCAAAATGTCCGCTACACCTTTTTTGTGTTTCCAAGGACAACATTTTGTTATAAGGAAGTTGTGTAGTAGTGGCTTCCTTTCGTCTTTACCATAGCCACTGCCCAAGCCTGAAGCGGGGTTGTTTGGTACGCATACAGTCTACACTCAAGGTTTCCAAACGGCCAAACATTCAATGACATCCAGGGATATGGTGCAACAAAAATGTTTATTCTTCTTATATCTAACAAATACATGAGTCTCCAATCAACTTAAAGCATTTTTAGATGCACATACATATTATGACCTGTCTGTATGTCTGTATGGTCAAAAAACTATACCGCTCCCGCATCTAGCAAGGACTCCCTCTCCCGAAGGCCCAACTTCCTGCCTTTATCCTAACACTTTATCCTAACACTTACCACAATACAATGAACAGGCAAGAGGGGGGGCCAAATGGCTGAGTTACACTAACAACAAATTAATATATCTCAATCAGGTAAATATAAATCATAAAGGTACGTACCTAATATTTCATCATTTACATTAATATTTAATATATTTACACAAATATACATGGAGCTCCATATGTTCGGTTTTTTATACAAATATGTCCAAATCGGCTCTAACAGAAGTTTTTTATTGCTTTTGATGTTGGCTCTAAAAAGCAGGAACCTTTATATTTGTGAAGCTGTTGAGGTTTAGTTTGACATACATTTCAGCTCATTGATGGTACATTTTCTCATAAAGTCTAAGTTTATCATAAGTGAGTTGTTTACCTGCAATGCAAATAATCCTTCAAAATACTTATGAAAGACTTTTATTTTAATACAATTACTTTTTTAGAAATAGTTTTATTTTCATCTTCATTTAACCATGATAAATTTCCTTGAGGTTAAAAACCTGTTTTCCAAGGAGACCTGGCAATATTTAGAAGGAGAAAAAATACAATGTACATGGCATCAATTATCTTGACACATGGCTGAGATGAGATCAGATTACCAAACAACCCTATGTTGTCTACAGATGATCAGCTGTGAGCTCTGACGTCCCAGCCTTAGCACTCGGCTGAAATCGCTGTTGCTCATTTCTGAATCCTGCCCACTCTGTCTGTTGCACAGGCAGCGCTAGCTAGCTCGCTCACAGGCGTACAAGGCAGCCAGTGGGACCAAGGGCGAGGCCAAACCCAGATGGAGATTAAGAATGACCATGGAGACCAGTGTGTCCATGCTTCTGGCAGCTCAGAGGGAGAAAGTCATTGGGTAATGTCAGCGGGAGGAGGGCTAGTGACTCAGTCGGTGGTGGTGGTCACTGGTCACACACCCAAACAGAGGGAAAATGCTAAGAGCTTCCCATGCTGCTAGTTGGCAGATGGTCTCAACATGTTATTGCCTTTCTTGAAGCCCCAGAGGAACAGAGGCAAAGCTAATAGATAAAAGCTAGCCATGCAACTAGTCGGAAGATGGCCTAGGAATTTATAATATTTCTTTAACTCTCGTCATATATTCTCTATGCCGAAAAAAATAATAATTACTACAAAGGAACCTTGTATTGGCCCTGTCTGACAGTCAGATGCTCTCCTTTGTGTGATGGAGAACAGCTTGAATCTATGCTAATCGCACAGCGAGCTGGTTTACTGCTGGGTTACTGCAGTCTAGTGTATCTGTGCAATTCCAGCCACAAAATAAAGTGATATTTCTCAAACGCTTTAAAAAGATTTGTCAGGGGATTGAGCCCACCCCAGTCCTGTGTTAGGACTAACACAAAAATAGAGCAGAGAGCCTGTGACGATCTTCCTCGTTAACTCTTTAATTAGCCTACAGAAGGCAATGCCCACAACAAAAATACATATTTTGTTTTACTTCTTAAATGGTGCAATTGAATACACTTTAAGCAATTCACTTATGTAGTAGGCACATTGATACAGTACAACCTCAGCAACCGTCTGAAGTGGACATTGCCTTTCAATGAGATGCATATTGTGGGTTGCATATTGATTGTCTTTTGAGTTTAAAGCCGAAATAGCAGTCCTTCTG
The DNA here is from genome assembly GCF_021184085.1 of Oncorhynchus gorbuscha. Taxonomy (NCBI): domain Eukaryota; kingdom Metazoa; phylum Chordata; class Actinopteri; order Salmoniformes; family Salmonidae; genus Oncorhynchus; species Oncorhynchus gorbuscha. The sequence continues at coordinate 78,179,650 of NC_060183.1, read as the reverse complement.
TGGATGTGATATGAGTATGTGGGAGAGGCTGAATTGTTTCACTCGTTATGGTAAGCAGGCTACCGTCTCATTCTACTTTAAGCATCTGAAGAAACCCAAGGGGATAGCAGCAGTACGGTGTGTGAGCTGTAAGCGTACATCACAGGCAAAGTGACGTAAACAGGTACATATCCACAGCTGCAATTGATCATTTCACTCAGGTATTAGAGGGGCGGCAGGTAGATGTGGAAGACATCTTTTAGTTGTACAACTGACTAGGTATCCCCTACAGCAGTGGTTCCCAAACTTTTTATAGTCCTGTACCCCTTCAAACATTCAACCTCCAGCTGTGTACCCCCTCTAGCACCAGGGTCAGTGCACTCTCAATTGTTGTTTTTGCCATCATTGTAAGCCTGCCACACACAGACTATACAATACATTTATTAAACATAAGAATGGGTGTGAGTTTTTGTCACAACCCGGCTCGTGGGAAGTGACAAATAGCTCTTATAATAATAATAATAATATAATAATAATCAATAATTTTGCTCTTATTTAACCATCTTACATATAAAACAAAAAATTGTGAATATCTCCCCATAGGTTAATGAGAAAGGTGTGCTTGAAAGGGTGCGCATAACTCTGCAATGCTGTATTGGAGAGAGTCTCAGTCTGAAAATCATTTTCCACACACAGTCTGTTCCTGTATATAGTTTTCATGCTAGTGAGGGCCGAGAATCCACTCTCACATAGGTAAGTGGTTGCAAAGGGAATCAGTGTCTTAACAGCGCGATTTGCCAAGGCAGGATACTCTGAGCGCAGCCCGATCCAGAAATCTGTCAGTGGCTTCTGATTAAATAAAATTTTCACAGAACTGCTTGTTGCAATTTCGATGAGGCTCTCTTATTCAGATATCGGTAAGTGGACTGGAGGCAGGGCATGAAAGGGATAACAAATCCAGTTGTTGGTGTCATCTGTTTCGGGATATTACCTGTGTTATTTCGTAACCAACTCACTCAAGTGCTTCGCTATATCACATTTGACATTGTCTGTAAGCTTGAGTTCATTTGCACACAAAAAATCATACAATGATGGAAAGACCTGTCTGTTGTCCTTGTTAATGTAGACAGAGAAGAGCTCCAACTTCTTAATCATAGCCTCAATTTTGTCCCACACATTGAATATAGTTGCGGAGAGTCCCTGTAACCCTAGATTCAGATCATTCAGGTGAGAAAAAACATCACCCAGATTGGCCAGTCGTGTGAGAAACTCGTCATCATGCAAGTGGTCAGACAAGTGAAAATTATGGTCAGTGAAGAAAACTTTAAGCTTGTCTCTCAAAAAAAAAAGTGTCAATACTTTGCCCCTTGATGACCAGCGCACTTCTGTATGTTGTAAAAGCGCTACATGGCCGCTGCCCATATCATTGCATAGTGCAGAAAATACACAAGAGTTCAGGGGCCTTGCTTTAACAAAGTTAACCATTTTCACTGTAGTGTCCAAAACATCTTTCAAGCTGTCAGGCATTCCCTTGGCAGCAAAAGCCTCTCGGTGGATGCTGCAGTGTACCCAAGTGGTGTTGGGAGCAACTGCTTGCACGTGCGTTACCACTCCACTATGTCTCCCTGTCATGGCTTTTGCTCCATCAGTACAGATACCAATATGAACAGCAGCTACGTTTGGCTACATACAGACCGTTAGTGGAATTCCCGCGAGAGAGTAACGGTTAATGTGATTGGATGTTAATTATTTGATTTTTGGCAGTGAAACGAGGTTACTCGGCGAGAAAAAAACTCACCCAAATGTATAGCCCCGATGGAAAATATAAATGGACTGTTTGAAATGTTTATATTTTTAAAAAATGGAATCACATTTTTATTTGGCGTATCCCCGACGGCATTGCGTGTACCCCTGGGTGGGAATACCTACCCAACAATAGTGGTCTGCCCAACGCATCACCGGGGGCAAACTACCAGCCCTCCTGTACACCTACATGCACCCAATGTCACAGGAAGGCCAAAAAGATAATAAAGGTCACGGCCTGTTCACCCCGCTATCATCCAGAGGGCGAGGTCAGTACAGGTGCATCAAAGCTGGGACCGAGAGACTGAAAAACAGCTTCTATCTTTAAGGCCATCAGACTGTTAAACAGCCATCACTAGCCAGCTTACACCTGGTTCCTTAACCCTGCACCTTAGAGGCTGCTGCCCTATATACATAGACACGGAATCACCGGCCACTTTTAATAATGGAGCACTTCTCACTTTAATAATGTTTACATACTTCTTTACTCATCTCATATGTATATACTGTATTCTATTCTACTGTATTTTAGTCAATGCCACCCGACATTGCTCAATCTAATATTGATCTATTTCTTCATTATTTTACTTTTAGATTTGTGTGTATTGTAGTACATACAACTGCACTGTTAGATACTACTGCACTGTTGGACCTAGGAACACAAGCATTTCGCTACATCCGCAATAACATCTGCTAACTATGTGAATGTGACCAATAAAACTTCATTTGATTTCATGTCCTACGGTACAAGCATAATAACTCTTCAAGCTCCCCCAAGGACTACTGGGTATATCTGACTTTTCTTTTGTAGACAGCTACAAGTATTTGGAGAACAGAAAAATAAATCACCTGCTGTTCTCTAAAACCTTTTCCCTATCACATCTGTAACCTTGTTCAGCTTCTCACATATGGCTTGTCACTGATCAATAAGTCCTACTGGACTAGAAAAGTGTCTCCATAGCTCAGCTTTTAATGGCCTCTATTTCTCAACCTGTCACTCAAGGTTAGGCCAGATGTTAGGAGTCAGTTTGAGATTCTGGTGTCCCGCAAGGGTCGGTGTTGGGACCAATTCTTTTTGCCAAAAGATATGTATTCTCTTGGCCAGATCATCAAGTGATGGAGGTGCATTCCATTGTTGCATGTCTACATCCAAATAGCCTTTTAAATCTGATGCTTTGAATATAGGTCAGTGTTTGAAAAAGTTCCAGAACAAACCTTGGACTGCCGATTCAAATGAGCAGCCAAATAGAGACAAATTGATTGATATCATAGACTGTTCAGATGACTGTTCCAACAACAGCCCTATTATTATGACTAAGTACATATTCCTTTTTATGATAACCTAAAAAGAGATGTTTGAAAATATGATTAAAAAAACTAGGAAACAGATGGCAGACTGAGCATGCTTCACTGTCAATAAGCACTGGTTTTAACTGAGAGATAAGTGAATTTAGACTGAACCTGTTCCCGAGGATCGACTGAGTGGGCCGGGAAAACGTTGTTATTCTGTGGGAGTCATTATCTATTTCTTTCTCTCTAGTCTCTTTTAAATGTTGAACACAGGAGACCTCTAAAATGGCTTGCATGGGATATTAACCTCAGGAAAGAGGAAAAGAGTGCCCCTCTTCTCTTCAGCTGGCTATTTATATATCGCCCATCTACAGTAGCGGCCCAGCGGGTTCTGGGCTTTGGCCTTGGGGCTGAAACAATGCACATACACATCACCCCCTCCACAAATAAACTCATCACTGGCCTCCGTGTGTATTCCAAACCCCTGTCCTGCTTCTGGTCAGCTCAGATAAAGAAGGGATCAGAACGAGAGTCTATCTCTGGCTTTAGAACAACATAGACAGGGAACACAATGGATAGCTGTCAAAGCACCTGACATCCCTGCCCGCTCGATTGCGTCACTCTTTAATTGCCAGAACATCACCGATGGCAAGGTGATAATTTTATCTGGTGTGATGCACGCTGTGGCATACTATACGAGCACAGATCACAGGTATCGACAATGCAGACCAGGGCCAGCGCAATTTAGATGATACCCGTCCATTCAGAAAATCAACGGCATTCAGTCCATGACAATAGAGTTCATGTTATTGGTAGTCCTACTAGTTATTTGTGTTTTTTCATAGGAAGGAGTAAAAGGAGTGCCATTTCACATAATGACGACAGTAGCAGAGATATTGTTTGCTGGCATGTTTCTCATGATTGTGGTTACTATCAGGTAGCTTATTAGGCTAGTATTAACAGGCCAGTAATAACAGACTACCATTACCATTTGGGTTGGAAATAAAAGCGAGTAATTCATTGACTGGTATAAAGGACAACTTTTGGATATCTGTGATAGTTTTTACATAATGATGTAGCCCTGGGCTACTGTACAGTACTTCATTGAAATTCTGAAAGCACAGCCTGGCATCATGGAATTTCCTAAGATTTGGCATGTAAATCTGTTTCTCTCCATTTAGTATATATTCCATTACGTTAGGCTACATTATGAATGAAAAATATAGCTTATACAATATCAAATTAATTAGAGGACTTATAGTATCCGTATCATATGTCTCACGCATTCGTACAATATCATACGGATTGGTTGACGTAACTGAAGGAGAAAGTACAGAATTACACGTCTTTCTCTGAGACCAGGCTTCTTGTTGAGCAATAATAACAGAGTTACACAGAAATAATTTATGTTACTAGTTAGGAGAACTAACCACAAAGGATAGGAGAATGTACATAGCAGGTTAGGTGAATTAGATTAAAGTTACAAAAGGGGTTAGAGGTTAGGGTTAGTGAAGATGTTACAGTTCTATGTCACCCTGATGCGACCTGAACACACAGCCTTTGGATTGCTAGATAGTCGTGGTACACAACTTTAAAAAAAATAATTAATTTAACTAAGCAAGTCAGTTAAGAACAAATTCTTATTTACAATGATGGCCTACCCCGGCCAAATCCTAACCCGGATGGCGCTGGGACTCCCAATTACAGCCGGTTGTGATACAGCCTGGAATCGAACCAGGGACTGTAGTGAAGCCTCTAGCACTGAGATGCAATGCCTTAGACCGCTGCACCACTCGGGAGCCACCCCAATGAGTCCAGTCTCGAAAGCAATGTCCATCTGTAGTAGCCTACATGAATAGCCCATTTTTGGACAGCTTTTTTCCATCTATGTAACATTGCAAAAATCAGAAACTTTCTGTCCAAAAATGATGCAGAAAAATTCATCAATGCTTTTGTTACTTCTAGGTTAGACTACTGCAATGCTCTACTTTCCGGCTACCCGGATAAAGCACTAAATAAACTTCAGTTAGTGCTAAATACGGCTGCTAGAATCCTGACTAGAACCCCAAAATGTGATCATATTACTCCAGTGCTAGCCTTCCTACACTGGCTTCCTGTCAAGGCAAGAGCTGATTTCAAGGTTTTACTGCAAACCTACAAAGCATTACATGGGCTTGCTCCTACCTATCTCTCTGATTTGGTCCTGCCGTACATACCCACACGTACACTAAGGTCACAAGACGCAGGCCTCCTAATTGTCCCTAGAATTTCTAAGCAAACAGCTGGAGGCAGGGCTTTCTCCTATAGAGCTCCATTTTTATGCAATGGTCTGCCTACCCATGTGAGAGACGCAAACTCGGTCTCAACCTGTAAGTCTTTACTGAAGACTCATCTCTTCAGTGGGTCATATGATTGAGTGTAGTCTGGCCCAGGAGTGTGAAGGTGAACGGAAAGGCTCTGGAGCAACGAACTGCCCTTGCTGTCTCTGCCTGGCCGGTTCCCCTCTTTCCACTGGGATTCTCTGCCTCTAACCCTATTACAGGGGCTGAGTCACTGGCTTACTGGTGCTCTTTCATGCCGTCCCTAGGAGGGGTGCATCACTTGAGTGGGTTGAGTCACTGATGTGATCTTCCTGTCTGGGTTGGCGCCCCCCCTTGGGTTGTGTTGTGGAGGAGATCTTTGTGGGCTATACTCGGCCTTGTCTCAGGATGGTAATTTGGTGGTTGAAGATATCCCTCTAGTGGTGTGGGGGCTGTGCTTTGGAAAAGTGGGTGGGATTATATCCTTCCTGTTTGACCCTGTCTGGGGCCACAGTGTCTCCTGACCCCTCCTGTCTCAGCCTCCAGTATTTATGCTGCAGTAGTTTATGTGTCGGGGGGCTAGGGTCAGTTTGTTATATCTGGAGTACTTCTCCTGTCTTATCCGGTGTCCTGTGTGAATTTAAGTATGCTCTCTCTAATTCTCTCTTTCTCTCTTTCTTTCTCTCTCTCGGAGGACCTGAGCCCTAGGACCATGCCTCAGGACTACCTGGCATGATGACTCCTTGCTGTCTCCAGTCCACCTGGCCGTGCTGCTGCTCCAGTTTCAACTGTTCTGCCTGCGACTATGGAATCCTGACCTGTTCACCGGATGTGCTACCTGTCCCAGACCTGCTGTTTTCAACTCTCTAGAGAGAGCAGGAGTGGTAGAGATACTCTTAATGATCGGCTATGAAAAGCCAACTGACATTTACTCCTGAAGGGCTTGCTGCACCCTCGACAATTACTGTGATTATTATTATTTGACCATGCTGGTCATTTATGAACATTTGAACATCTTGGCCATGTTCTGTTATAATCTCCACCCGGCACAGCCAGAAGAGGACTGGCCACCCCACATAGCCTGGTTCCTCTCTAGGTTTCTTCCTAGATTTTGGCCTTTCTAGGGAGTTTTTCCTAGCCACCGTGCTTCTACACCTGCATTGCTTGCTGTTTGGGGTTTTAGGCTGGGTTACTGTACAGCATTTTGGGATATCAGCTGATGTACGAAGGGCTATATAAATAAATTTGATTTGAAATTTGATCATACAACTAAATCAGATAAATTATTGCTAGCTATATACCTAGATTTTTTTCCACAGTAAACTCGAAACGTTGATGAATTATTTGCTGCTTATACAGTGTGTTCTCTTCATTGTGTTTATTTCCTGATAGTTTGTCCTTCCCTCCCCCCATAATGTTTCCTTCCCTACCTCCCTTATTCTCTCTCTCTCTCCCTCGCTCTTTCTATTCCCTGAGTGGATGCAATAATGATGATACATCCAAGAACTCCTGGTGCTCCTGTGAGAGAGAGAGAGAGAGAGAGAGAGAGAGAGAGAGAGAGAGAGAGAGAGAGAGAGAGAGAGAGAGAGAGAGAGAGAGAGAGAGAGAGGGGTTTGGTTGTCATGGGGATGTCAGCGAATGGAGACGACCGGCTACACCGTGACTCATACTGTTTGCATCGGCTTCACTTGAAACCGGCGAATGGAGAGGGAATGTCATACACCTGGACCCGGATTGTCTTTTACAACATGTTTTGCATTTCATTACCATATTCATGAGCCACCTATATAGAGGGTAAATGACCCCTGTCTCTCAGTGTGAGACTGAATAAATTCAAAGTTTGGTTTTAATGACAGACTCTGGTTTCTCGTCGGGGGTGGGGGGGGTTGTTGTTGTGGCTTTCATAAACAACACATTCTGTCCTCTTGTTGAACATGTCTCTCGAATCGTTAGAGATTAATTCATGCTTGCAATAGCAATAACATCTTTGAATGTGAATGAGTTCTCTCATTTCTCTATTGCACGACAGTGCATCTTTTGTCTCATATTTGTCACATATGCACGTGACAACTGGTACCACATTCTTTTTAAAAACATAGTATAATTTCTTTTCAGTAGGGTGAATTCAGAAAAAGTGGAACTTCATATAAACTGGGACAGCTTAATGCTAATGTATTTATTTCTTGGTGTGACAAGTGAACATCAAAACTATTGCTACTAAGCCCTTGCAGAGAAACCACCTCCCTTCATAGAGGGGGGCATAGCAAGCTTCAAACAGGAAGCTCATCCCACAAAGTACACAGTAATGTCCGAGATCCTGTAAATGTGTAAATTTGGATAGTCAAGCTTGCTAGAGCCATGCATTGCGGAGTATTTGAATTAGGTTCAGCTTATTCCAAATTTGATCCCGTCCTGTTCATGTCCTTTGCCCATGCTAGCATCGCCCAACGGTCCCCCCGCCCACTTCGCTTCCAACATTGATAATGAACAGGCTTCTGTTGTTTCATTAAGGGTTAATGCTCTTGAAGCCTGTGTTAAACCGTGCCAAAATATCCTCCAAACACCAGCTTCGAGGGCATTATTACTTTTATACAACAGGTTACCAACATATTCAAATAATGATTGACATATTTTAATTAAAAATGTTATTCTGATTAATTTATTCATACAATTTTATCCTTCCGCGAGATATGGTCCCGAAACAAATCTAGGTTTGATACCCAAGCCGGCTGGTTGTTTGTGCTATCGGTTTGGTTGCTATGGACGCAACCCAGTCGTTGGTTCTAAATGTTCCATTGCCATACTGGTTGGCAAAGTTCTTATCTCTTGCTTGCTAGCTAGTCAACTACGAAGCGCAGCCAGAATAACTAATGAGGCGCGATTTCGCCTGGCAGAGAAAATGTGGTCACTCGTCAGGACACTGTTGTTCAGAGGAGCTAGCCAACAACACAGCTAACACAATCACTTCAAACTGAAGCTGGACACTGTTGTTCAGAGGAGCTAGCCAACAACACAGCTAACACAATCACTTCAAACTGAAGCTGGACACTGTTGTTCAGAGTAGCTAGCCAACAACACAGCTAACACAATCACTTCAAACTGAAGCTGGACACTGTTGTTCAGAGTAGCTAGCCAACAACACAGCTAACACAATCACTTCAAGCTGAAGCTGGACACGGTTGTTCAGAGTAGCTAGCCAACAACACAGCTAACACAATCACTTCAAGCTGAAGCTGGACACTGTTGTTCAGAGGAGCTAGCCAACAACACAGCTAACACAGTCACTTCAAACGGAAGCTGGACACTGTTGTTCAGAGTAGCTAGCCAACAACACAGCTAACACAATCACTTCAAACTGAAGCTGGACACTGTTGTTCAGAGGAGCTAGCCAACAACACAGCTAACACAGTCACTTCAAGCTGAAGCTGGACACTGTTGTTCAGAGTAGCTAGCCAACAACACAGCTAACACAATCACTTCAAGCTGAAGCTGGACACTGTTGTTCAGAGGAGCTAGCCAACAACACAGCTAACACAATCACTTCAAACGGAAGCTGGACACTGTTGTTCAGAGTAGCTAGCCAACAACACAGCTAACACAATCACTTCAAACGGAAGCTGGACACTGTTGTTCAGAGCTGAAGCTGGACACTGTTGTTCAGAGGAGCTAGCCAACAACACAGCTAACACAGTCACTTCAAACGGAAGCTGGACACTGTTGTTCAGAGGAGCTAGCCAACAACACAGCTAACACAGTCACTTCAAACGGAAGCTGGACACTGTTGTTCAGAGTAGCTAGCCAACAACACAGCTAACACAGTCACTTCAAACGGAAGCTGGACACTGTTGTTCAGAGGAGCTAGCCAACAACACAGCTAACACAGTCACTTCAAACGGAAGCTGGACACTGTTGTTCAGAGTAGCTAGCCAACAACACAGCTAACACAGTCACTTCAAACGGAAGCTGGACACTGTTGTTCAGAGTAGCTAGCCAACAACACAGCTAACACAGTCACTTCAAACGGAAGCTGGACACTGTTGTTCAGAGGAGCTAGCCAACAACACAGCTAACACAGTCACTTCAAACGGAAGCTGGACACTGTTGTTCAGAGGAGCTAGCCAACAACACAGCTAACACAGTCACTTCAAACGGAAGCTGGACACTGTTGTTCAGAGTAGCTAGCCAACAACACAGCTAACACAATCACTTCAAGCTGAAGCTGGACACTGTTGTTCAGAGGAGCTAGCCAACAACACAGCTAACACAGTCACTTCAAACGGAAGCTGGACACTGTTGTTCAGAGGAGCTAGCCAACAACACAGCTAACACAATCACTTCAAGCTGAAGCTGGACACTGTTGTTCAGAGGAGCTAGCCAACAACACAGCTAACACAGTCACTTCAAACGGAAGCTGGACACTGTTGTTCAGAGGAGCTAGCCAACAACACAGCTAACACAGTCACTTCAAACGGAAGCTGGACACTGTTGTTCAGAGGAGCTAGCCAACAACACAGCTAACACAATCACTTCAAACGGAAGCTGGACACTGTTGTTCAGAGGAGCTAGCCAACAACACAGCTAACACAATCACTTCAAGCTGAAGCTGGACACTGTTGTTCAGAGGAGCTAGCCAACAACACAGCTAACACAGTCACTTCAAACGGAAGCTGGACACTGTTGTTCAGAGGAGCTAGCCAACAACACAGCTAACACAGTCACTTCAAACGGAAGCTGGACACTGTTGTTCAGAGTAGCTAGCCAACAACACAGCTAACACAGTCACTTCAAACGGAAGCTAGAAAGACTGCAAACTAGCAGCACTTCATTTCATTTGACCTTTTTTCAGTTTACATTTCTATGTATATATCCATAAAAATGATGCTAGCTGATTCATGAATTTGACTGGCAGACTTCCTGTCTGTCTCGTACCGACTCCTGACACGTTCATTACTATGGGACAGCTGGAGATCGAATTTAAATATTGAAACAATGTTGTAAATGTCGGAGAGACAGACAGCAAGGTTTATACAAATCTCCATCTTTATAGTGGAGATTAAGTTTAGAAATTGCCTGGCTGGGCTGATGAGACAGGGTCATACAGAACAGGGTAAATAGGCATTTTAACATCATACATTAGATTTAGCCGGTGGTAATTTATGGAATAGAAACTGTCTGGAATGCGGTTATAACACATCAGCATTCAGGATTAGACCCACCCATTGTATAATTGCCCACAACTTGCTATGTGGATCTCTTGTGTGAGATCTGTGACCACTGTCACATTCATATGCAATCAGAGTTATCGGAAGCTCTTAGTTCCCAGTGGGAGATTTCACTTGAACGACCCTCCAAACCGGAATTACAAGTGGGAACCTGAGAAAATGTTGTTACCTTGAGTTGCGTTGTTTTACTGCCATCCTTCTACTTTTTCAACCAATGACAACAAATGTTTTACCATTACAAACGTAGCAATATGGAGATTGTAGCGACTCTGATCATAAGTCAATGTTAAGTAAGCTAGCTAACTGTACTTTTAGCAGTATTAGCTAGCTTATCAAGCTAGGTAATTGTGGTCTTTTTTTCTGTTTAATCTTAAGGTTATGAAACTGTCATCACTAATGCACTGTGCCAAATTGTGATGTAAATGTGCATATTATGAACAAAATAAATACCAAAAAGTTGCCAATATTATGTTGACATTTTGTTGTCTTGCTTTACCAACCATAGCTAGCCAAAGTAGGACATCATGGAATAGCTAAAGTGGGACAGTCTTATAGGCTTTTCCAATGGAGGAAAGACATCCAATTACATTAGGGACCCCCCTGTACTTAGGTTAGGTAGGACTCCTGTTCTTGTAGTACTGTTATCCTGTTCAAATGACGTGTATTCCAGAGTACAATGGTACTGTACCAAACAGAACTATAGTAGGGTGAATTCAGGTTTTCAAATTTATTTTTTACACTTTTTGCATTTCCGTCTTCTGTAACCTCTTTCGACATCTATCCAACATATTATACTAACACATGATACATTTATTATCAAGATGATAACGTAACAACAAAGTGTGAATTTAATTATCGGGGTATAATTAGGACTATAATAATGGTGTCCCAGTTTATCTAACCTGATGTCCCAGTTTACCAAACGTGAACTGAAAATATGGTTTTGGCTCAATGTGTGTGTAATGCCTACTGTGAATATGATATAATAATTTGTCCCATTTGTGTGATTTAGAAAACATCTTGAATATTTCAGAAATGTGTTGTTGGGCTAATATGTTGAAAAGATGTCAAAAGAGGTTACAGAAGATGGAAATGAAAAAAGTGTCCCACGTTTTTTTCGGCCTGGTGGGAGTCTGTCAACGTGCCCTTGAGCAGGGCATTGACCCTGGATGGTTCTGTGTGTCGCTCTGAATGGGAGTTGGATGACTGGTATGATGAAGTTGTTGAGCTGCTTCACTGTAAGTATATTGTATGTTTCGGGTATAAAAATATTATATATATATATATAAGTGTCCCACTTTTTCTGAATTCACCCTGTATCTATGCGCAGTAACCTAGAGGTGTGGTCGTCTAACACACTAATGTCACGCCTTGGTCATTGTATCTTGTGTTTTTGTTATATGTTTGGGTAGGCCAGGGTGTGACATGGGTTTATATGTTGTATTTCGTATTGGGGTTTGTATTAATTAGGAGTGTGTATTAGTAGGGGTGTGTCTAGTTAGGCTTGGCTGCCTGAGGCGATTCCTAATTGGAGTCAGCTGATTCTCGTTGTCTCGGATTGGGAACCGTATTTAGGCAGCCTGAGTGCGCGTTGTATTTCGTGGGCGATTGTACCTGTCTTAGTGTTAGTCACCAGATAGGCTGTATTAGTTTCTTTCGTTTGTTGTTTTCTTCTTCCGTTATTTCATGTACCGTATTAGCTTCATTAAAAGTCATGAGTAACCTACACGCTGCATTTCGGTCTGACTTTCTACAAACAACAGACGAAGATCATTACAACTAAGAGTAGTCTTGACATATGGACAATTACACTGCTTGCTCTGGGAGTGTTAGCGTTGCCAGCGCCTCTCTAACATTGCCTTGCCCTGAGAGAACTCAATCATATCTAATTGTGCCCATTCATCGATATGTATCTCGTCTGCATGAACGTCGTTCGTTGTTCTCGTTAACACTGAGTGATTCATTAACGCTCCAATTGACTTCCCCACTTTTATTGATGACCCTTTTTTGGCAATTTGATTGAATAAGCTGATCAAACCCAGACTGAAACTCCATTAGCTTTGACCTTGATGTGTCTGGGCGGTCTTTTACGTTCTACAACATGGCAGAGAGGGTGACCTTTTCAAATAATGTCAACTGCCGCCTTGAGCTTTTGTCACAAGAAATGCCTATTGAAGGCACTGACGCCAGAGCTGTCAGTATACCGTTGTTTGGAGAGCACAATGATAAAAATAAAATAAAATATACACTACAATAGTAAAATAAAGTGGAGTGGGCAGTCAAAAGCTAACAAATGAGAATGGGTGTTGGTACAGTTACAGTATTTAAAAAACTCCTCTTGTGTTAGACTCTGCATTGCCACCAACATGGTGGAATAAAAATAGACCGGGTTATGCACAGCCACATGCATATTTTGATAGTCCAATACTAAGCAAATGAACTAGAATGTTAGGCATTATTGCCTGTTAAGCATTATTACCTGTTAGGCATTATTACCTGTTAGGCATTATTACCTGTTAGGCATTATTACTTAGACATTATTGCCTGGTGTGCATTATTACCTGTTAGACATTATTACCTGTTAGACATTATTGCCTGGTGTGCATTATTGCCTGTTAGACATTATTGCCTGTTAGACATTATTGCCTGGTGTGCATGATTACCTGTTAAGCATGATTACCTCTTAGGCATTATTACCTGATAGACATTATTACCTGTTAGGAATGATTACTTAGACATTATTGCCTGGTGTGCATTATTACCTGTTAAGCTTGATTACCTCTTAGGCATTATTACCTGATAGACATTATGACCCGATAGGTTACATATATTACCTTGAGTTCAGCTGTTCACCTGTACTGTATCTTACCTCTATTCACAATTCATTATTCAGCTGTTGGAGTTCAGCCTAATAGAGACAGAGGATTATAATTCTTGATATAATTAGCAATAATAAATACCTTATACCTGCAGAGTACCAGCATATGTTTTTGGAAAAAATCCAATTACCACTTCATTTTCTCCTACTGTGAACTCACAAGTAATTACTTTTCATTTTAAGCCCCTCGGTGCTATTTAGGGAAGAAGGAAAATGAGCTTACTCTTCTTAGCCTCTGTATATTTACCACTATCTCCTCTTACATTTGTCTTTAAAGGGGCAATTTGGGATTCAAACAACAACTTTTTGGGGGGCAGCTGAGGTATCGGGCTGGAGAAACGTAACCACTCTCAAATTCATAGACGGAGCTGTGGACTGACCATCCATGGGATCAAAATGATAGTTTAAACCATATTTTGAAGCTATACGGTATTTATATTTTGGGTTCTGATTGAGTAAGACGATTGAAATAAGCTCATTAAGCAATTATGTTATATTCTTCCAGAATCAATAGCTAAGCGTAAATCATTCATTTAAAAGTCTAAAATTATGTCCCAATTGCAGATTGCCTCCTTTTTAAGGTTTATTTATAACCCTGTTCCTTTGCACGAGCTTGCCACAGCCAGTAACCAACAACATCAGAGAAAAGTGGCAGACTGGTAAGACGTTCTTTTTCGATTGAAGTATGGAGCTATTTTTGGTCTTGGCAGCAGGCGTAGCGTGCTGAGATTTTAGATGGTGTTTGTTCATGAAAATTAGTGGGAGGTGCTTGAGAGCCCCAGCTGCCCCCATCGTGATGTCAATCTGCTCAACCGAGGGGTCTCTGGCTGAGAGCTCTACTCATAACCGAGGTGTCGCTGGCTGAGAGCTCTACTCATAACCGAGGGGTCTCTGGCTGAGAGCTCTCCTCATAACTGAGGGGTCTCTGGCTGAGAGCTCTACTCATAACTGAGGGGTCTCTGGCTGAGAGCTCTCTTCATAACTGAGGGGTCTCTGGCTGAGAGCTCTCCTCATAACTGAGGGGTCTCTGGCTGAGTGCTCTACTCATAACCGAGGTGTCTCTGGCTGAGAGCTCTACTCATAACCGAGGGGTCTCTGGCTGAGAGCTCTCCTCATAACTGAGGGGTCTCTGGCTGAGAGCTCTACTCATAACCGAGGGGTCTCTGGCTGAGAGCTCTCCTCATAACTGAGGGGTCTCTGGCTGAGAGCTCTACTCATAACCGAGGTGTCTCTGGCTGAGAGCTCTACTCATAACCGAGGGTCTCTGGCTGAGAGCTCTCCTCATAACCGAGGGGTCTCTGACTGAGAAATCTCCTCATTTCGGGTATATATATTTTGTTGACAATGTTATCACCTGTCCTGCTCTACAGAATTCATGCTATAATAGCGTTATAAGGGCATTATTAAAGCAGATACCTGGTATCTCATCCTCAACTTGATTGTGTTACTATGCTGAAGAAGTATTAGTTACAATGTTCCAGTACATCAATGTAAAACTTGGACGACTTCATATCAGTCATCCCAAAACAAATATAGCTACATGCTACCGAACCAAGCAGGGCTCAACAACATCTCTGAGAGAGAGAAGTCGGAGACAAACGTCTTCAATCCCAGGTTTGATAGAGCACATACATAATATATTTGGTACCATGCTGCCCAAATAACATCAATAAGTAATTCACCATGTGATTCACCATGTTTTCTCCTTTAAATACAATGTCATGCTTGTTATTGTAGCTCGGGGTTATAATTAGGACAATGCTTTATTCCTATCTGCGAAGCCCCGTCTGCATCACAAATGGCAACCTATTCCCTATATAGTCCACTACTTTTGACCAGAGCCCTTTGGCACCCTATTCCCTATATAGTGCACAACTTTTGACCAGAGCCCTTTGGCACCCTATTCCCTATATAGTGCACAACTTTTGACCAGAGCCCTATGGCACCCTATTCCCTGCATAGTGCACTACTTTTGACCAGAGCCCTATGGCACCCTATTCCCTGCATAGTGCACTACTTTTGACCAGAGCCCTATGGCACCCTATTCCCTATATAGTGCACAACTTTTGACCAGAGCCCTATGGCACCCTATTCCCTGCATAGTGCACTACTTTTGACCAGAGCCCTTTGGCACCCTATTCCCTATATAGTGCACAACTTTTGACCAGAGCCATATGGCACCCTATTCCCTGCATAGTGCACTACTTTTGACCAGAGCCCTATGGCACCCTATTCCCTGCATAGTGCACTACTTTTGACCAGAGCCCTATGGCACCCTATTCCCTGCATAGTGCACTACTTTTGACCAGAGCCCTATGGCACCCTATTCCCTGCATAGTGCACTACTTTTGACCAGAGCCCTTTGGCACCCTATTCCCTATATAGTGCACAACTTTTGACCAGAGCCCTATGGCACCCTATTCCCTGCATAGTGCACTACTTTTGACCAGAGCCCTATGGCACCCTATTCCCTGCATAGTGCACTACTTTTGACCAGAGCCCTATGGCACCCTATTCCCTGCATAGTGCACTACTTTTGACCAGAGCCCTATGGCACCCTATTCCCTGCATAGTGCACTACTTTTGACTAGGGCTCTGGGACGCACAACCGATCGGAAATGTCAGGTCACCTGCTGGAGGCTTAGCTGAGAACTGTTGGAGATTTTGCCAGATTTTACCCGCCACCTGAAGCTACTCTCGCTGTTCATTTGATCTTGTGATTGGTGGGAGTGTGTGTTCAACATCATGTTCAGCTGCCATTGGTGTTTGATGAGACTCTTACTGCAGGGGAGCAACCAAGGCATCTATGTGTTTAGTATCATGAAATTCTAATGTTCATATAGTGTCCAATATAGTATTATTTTACTGCCCGAAATGTTAACACTTTTATTGAACTGTTTGTCATAAAAGTCCTATGTTTGTCATAAACATGACATAACAAATATGTCTTGTCACTGAGTGTCAAGTGACAAGACAGACATTTGTTATGTTTATGACAATATTGGGATGCTGTTAAGATGTACAGTTCAAATAAAGTGTTAACAAGCAAATACCTAACCACCGAAATACCTAACCACCGAAATACCTAACCACCGAAATACCTAACCACCGAAATACCTAACCACCGAAATACCTAACCACCGAAATACCTAACCACCGAAATACCTAACCACCGAAATACCTAACCACCGAAATACCTAACCACCGAAATACCTAACCACCGAAATACCTAACCACCGAAATACCTAACCACCGAAATACCTAACCACCGAAATACCTAACCACCGAAATACCTAACCACCGAAATACCTAACCACCCCTAAATACCTAACCACCGAAATACCTAACCACCGAAATACCTAACCACCGAAATACCTAACCACCGAAATACCTAACCACCGAAATACCTAACCACCGAAATACCTAACCTGTTATGCAGGTGAATGAGGACCCAAAAGCGACTTGGCGAAAACAGAGTCTTTAATCCAGTAAAGTAAATCTACAATCATAAGGCATAATTCCACTCGTAATGACGAGAACAGACTGGAGACTCGATCAAGAACTGCAGGTTGCCTCGGGAAGGCACTTGAACGTAGCAGACTCAGACACCTGCTCACCACGCAGCATCTGAGGGAAACACGACACGACAGGGCGATACACAGACACAGCACGGTGAACAATAGACAAGGATCCGACAGGGCAGAAACGGAAAACAAGGGGAGAAATAGGGACTCTAATCAGGGAAAAGATAGGGAACAGGTGTGGGAAGACTAAATGATTGATTAGGGGAATAGGAACAGCTGGGAGCAGGAACGGAACGATAGAGAGAAGAGAGAGAGGAAGAGAGAGAGAAAAAGGGGAACGAACCTAAAAAGACCAGCAGGGGGAAA
Organism: Oncorhynchus gorbuscha; assembly: GCF_021184085.1. Classification (NCBI taxonomy): domain Eukaryota; kingdom Metazoa; phylum Chordata; class Actinopteri; order Salmoniformes; family Salmonidae; genus Oncorhynchus; species Oncorhynchus gorbuscha. The sequence goes on along the minus strand of NC_060183.1, from coordinate 78,162,288 downwards.
ACGAACAGAGGGAAAAGCAAAATGACAAGACAATCTAAGACAAAACATGACAGTACCCCCCACTCACCGGCGCCTCCTGGCGCACTCGAGAGGAATCCTGGCGGCAACGGAGGAAATCATCAATAAGTGAACGGTCCAGCACGTCCCGAGACGGAACCCAACTCCTCTCCTCAGGACCGTAACCCTCCCAATCCACTAAGTATTGGTGACCCCGTCCCGAGAACGCATGTCCATGATCCTACGTACCTTGTAAATAGGTGCGCTCTCGACAAGGACGGGAGGGGGGAGGGAAGACGAACGGGGGTGCGAAGAAAGGGCTTGACACAGGAGACATGGAAGACAGGATGGACGCGACGAAGATGTCGCGGAAGAAGCAGTCGCACAGCGACAGGATTGACGACCTGGGAGACACGGAACGGACCAATGAACCGCGGAGTCAACTTACGAGAAGCTGTCGTAAGAGGAAGGTTGCGAGTGGAAAGCCACACTCTCTGGCCGCAACAATACCTTGGACTCTTAATCCTACGTTTATTGGCGGCTCTCACAGTCTGTGCCCTGTAACGGCAAAGTGCAGACCTCACCCTCCTCCAGGTGCGCTCACAACGTTGGACAAACGCTTGAGCGGAGGGAACGCTGGACTCGGCAAGCTGGGATGAGAACAGAGGAGGCTGGTAACCCAGACTACTCTGAAACGGAGATAACCCGGTAGCAGACGAAGGAAGCGAGTTGTGAGCGTATTCTGCCCAGGGGAGCTGTTCTGCCCAAGACGCAGGGTTTCTGAAAGAAAGGCTGCGTAGTATGCGACCAATCGTCTGATTGGCCCTCTCTGCTTGACCGTTAGACTGGGGATGAAACCCGGAAGAGAGACTGACGGACGCACCAATCAAACGACAGAACTCCCTCCAAAACTGTGACGTGAATTGCGGGCCTCTGTCTGAAACGGCGTCTAACGGGAGGCCATGAATTCTGAACACATTCTCGATGATGATTTGTGCCGTCTCCTTAGCGGAAGGAAGTTTAGCGAGGGGAATGAAATGTGCCGCCTTAGAGAACCTATCGACAACCGTAAGAATTACAGTCTTCCCCGCAGACAAAGGCAGACCGGTAATGAAGTCTAGGGCGATGTGAGACCATGGTCGAGAAGGAATGGGAGCGGTCTGAGACGACCGGCAGGAGGAGAGTTACCCGACTTAGTCTGCGCGCAGTCCGAACAAGCAGCCACGAAACGGCGCGTGTCACGCTCCTGAGTCGGCCACCAAAAGCGCTGGCGAATAGACGCAAGAGTGCCTCGAACACCGGGATGACCAGCTAACTTGGCAGAGTGAGCCCACTGAAGAACAGCCAGACGAGTGGAAACAGGAACGAAAAGGAGGTTACTAGGACAAGCGCGCGGCGACGCAGTGTGCGTGAGTGCTTGCTTAACCTGTCTTTCAATTCCCCAGACTGTCAACCCGACAACACGCCCATAAGGAAGAATCCCCTCGGGATCAGTAGAAGCCACAGAAGAACTAAACAGACGGGATAAGGCATCAGGCTTGGTGTTTTTGCTACCCGGACGGTAAGAAATCACAAACTCGAAACGAGCGAAAAACAACGCCCAACGAGCTTGACGGGCATTAAGTCGTTTGGCAGAACGGATGTACTCAAGGTTCTTATGGTCTGTCCAAACGACAAAAGGAACGGTCGCCCCCTCCAACCACTGTCGCCATTCGCCTAGGGCTAAGCGGATGGCGAGCAGTTCGCGGTTACCCACATCATAGTTGCGTTCAGATGGCGACAGGCGATGAGAAAAATAAGCGCAAGGATGAACCTTATCGTCAGACTGGAAGCGCTGGGATAGAATGGCTCCCACGCCTACCTCTGAAGCGTCAACCTCGACAATGAATTGTCTAGTGACGTCAGGAGTAACGAGGATAGGAGCGGACGTAAAACGTTCTTTTAGAAGATCAAAAGCTCCCTGGGCGGAACCGGACCACTTAAAACACGTCTTGACAGAAGTAAGAGCTGTGAGAGGGGCAGCAACTTGACCGAAATTACGAATGAAACGCCGATAGAAATTAGCGAAACCTAAAAAGCGCTGCAACTCGACACGTGACCTTGGAACGGGCCAATCACTGACAGCTTGGACCTTAGCGGAATCCATCTGAATGCCTTCAGCGGAAATAACGGAACCGAGAAAAGTAACGGAGGAGACATGAAAAGAGCACTTCTCAGCCTTCACGTAGAGACAATTCTCTAAAAGGCGCTGTAGAACACGTCGAACGTGCTGAACATGAATCTCGAGTGACGGTGAAAAAATCAGGATATCGTCAAGATAGACAAAAACAAAGATGTTCAGCATGTCTCTCAGAACATCATTAACTAATGCCTGAAAAACAGCTGGCGCATTGGCGAGACCAAACGGCAGAACCCGGTACTCAAAATGCCCTAACGGAGTGTTAAACGCCGTTTTCCACTCGTCCCCCTCTCTGATGCGCACGAGATGGTAAGCGATGCGGAGCAGGGAAACACCGTTGACGCGAGCTCTCTTCCACGAGCTTGGTGACGAAGATCTACCCGTCGTTCTATGCGGATGGCGAGAGCAATCAAAGAGTCCACACTGGAAGGAACCTCCCGAGAGAGAATCTCATCTTTGACCACTGCGGGGAGTCCCTCCAGAAAACGAGCGAGCAGCGCCGGCTCGTTCCAGTCACTAGAGGCAGCAAGAGTGCGAAACTCTATAGAGTAATCCGTTATGGATCGATCACCTTGGCATAGGGAAGCCAGGGCCCTAGAAGCCTCCCTACCAAAAACTGAACGGTCAAAAACCCGAATCATCTCCTCTTTAAAGTTCTGGTAATTGTTTGAACAATCAGCCCTTGCCTCCCAGATAGCTGGAGACTCGATCAAGAACTGCAGGTTGCCTCGGGAAGGCACTTGAACGTAGCAGACTCAGACACCTGCTCACCACGCAGCATCTGAGGGAAACACGACACGACAGGGCGATACACAGACACAGCACGGTGAACAATAGACAAGGATCCGACAGGGCAGAAACGGAAAACAAGGGGAGAAATAGGGACTCTAATCAGGGAAAAAGATAGGGAACAGGTGTGGGAAGACTAAATGATTGATTAGGGGAATAGGAACAGCTGGGAGCAGGAACGGAACGATAGAGAGAAGAGAGAGAGGAAGAGAGAGAGAAAAAGGGGAACGAACCTAAAAAGACCAGCAGGGGGAAAACGAACAGAGGGAAAAGCAAAATGACAAGACAATCTAAGACAAAACATGACATAACCACTGAAATACCTAACCACTGAAATACCTAACCACCGAAATACCTAACCACCGAAATACCTAACCACCGAAATACCTAACCACCGAAATACCTAACCAAAAATACCTAACCACCGAAATACCTAACCACCGAAATACCTAACCACCGAAATACCTAACCACCGAAATACCTAACCACCGAAATACCTAACCACCGAAATACCTAACCACCGAAATACCTAACCACCGAAATACCTAACCACCGAAATACCTAACCACCGAAATACCTAACCACCGAAATACCTAACCACCGAAATAGCTAACCACCGAAATAGCTAACCACCGAAATAGCTAACCACCGAAATAGCTAACCACCGAAATACCTAACCACCGAAATACCTAACCACCGAAATACCTAACCACCGAAATACCTAACCACCGAAATACCTAACCACCGAAATAGCTAACCACCGAAATAGCTAACCACCGAAATACCTAACCACCGAAATACCTAACCACCGAAATACCTAACCACCGAAATACCTAACCACCTAACCCGAATACCTAACCAAAATACCTAACCACCGAAATACCTAACCACCGAAATACCTAACCACCGAAATACCTAACCACCGAAATACCTAACCACCGAAATACCTAACCACCGAAATACCTAACCACCGAAATACCTAACCACCGAAATACCTAACCACCGAAATAGCTAACCACCGAAATAGCTAACCACCGAAATAGCTAACCACCGAAATAGCTAACCACCGAAATACCTAACCACCGAAATACCTAACCACCGAAATACCTAACCACCGAAATACCTAACCACCGAAATACCTAACCACCGAAATACCTAACCACCGAAATACCTAACCACCGAAATACCTAACCACCGAAATACCTAACCACCGAAATACCTAACCACCGAAATACCTAACCACCGAAATACCTAACCACCGAAATACCTAACCACTGAAATACCTAACCACTGAAATACATAACCACTGAAATACCTAACCATTGTTCTTAATATAGTGGCTAACTGGGTTTTATGTTTGTACGTTTTAATACTATTTTGAGGCAGAGCTAAAACTTCTCAACCTCACTATTGCTTTCCGGGGCGTGAAACATGAATTACTTCCA